>NW_015505945.1:402619-406663 GCF_001515645.1 Sinocyclocheilus grahami
ACATAAACACACAAAAAACTCAAGTACATATGGAGGGAGGGGTTCGTGCAGACCAATCACAGCGCTTGCGGTCTGTGTAGAATTGACGCGCTGTTAGATTTTTTGGAGAGGTGCACGTCAGGCTACGGCGTACAGGCTATGCGTAAGCTACGGCGTAGGTCCGACGCAGAAGTATTAATCAGCCTTTAGGCTATTTTCACAATCCCTCCCCAACATGTAACTTGCGAGCAAGAGAGCAAATTTTAATAGTATTTCTGATTTAATGTTAAGAGTTTATAAACTGTTTAAGCTGTATGTTTATGATTAAATTGCTCGCGTCACTACAAAAGAACGTCCATGTTGTGCATTTTACTTCTTGCATTAACCATTATGAATTGACCTGGGGGGAAAATGGCTGCGTTTGTTTAAGTGATGGTGCTCTAATAGAAAAGAACCTACCATTGGAGAGCAAACACAAACTTCAAAATATAAACTGAATCTCGCCAAAAGACTGAAAACTATACCACTAATTTAGATATAGCGCCCTGGTATTGCAGGTATACTGAGGACTATCTAGCCGTCTCTGACAGTAAGTGCTGACCAACAATTTATAAGACCATCAAGTGAAATACAAGTGTGATATCCACCCTAATGAGGCTCTGAAGATTTGGGACGACTACCTTTTACTTTATGTCTGAAACATATAGATCTGAACAGAACAGTCTCTTTCTGATCTGCAATCTGACATTGTTATATAGTAAAGTCAGACAAATAGCTTTAAGTAAGATTATGACTAACACCTGAGAGAAACAAGCAGTGCCAAAATGATGTGCGCGCACGGTGACCAAACTGTCTGTTTCATTAAGGAGTGTCAGATTACAGAGCACTCCGTCATCCCTTGGACATCTGTTAGACGAGCTCTGTCAAGCACAGGTTTGAAGTGAATACTTGTTGAGTATTTGTGTCATGTCATATTTGTTGCATGCCTGGTTCTTCTGAACAGTTCAAGACAAATTCAAACATATGTCACAGTATTAGCACTATGTTTAACAGTATGTAAGCATTCGTATTTATGTTACATTCTTGGCCTTGCTGTGTGAAGTCTGTGAAAAACGGACTAGACCGAAGCTACAGTTTATGAGTCTTCAAAAAACTCAAAAATATTTTCTCACTTTATTGATAGTCTTTCCAAGTATGTTAAACAGCGGTTGTCTACCAAAAGATACTGCTATGTCTGCAACAAATAGAGACAACCTAAGAGTTTAAACAGGCACACTCCATTGATCTCTGTTGGCCTTAATAGAGTTACAGCTTGAAGCAAACATGTCACAAATGATAACCATTAAAAAAAAGCTCAATATAGAGTTGCAAAAATGCCTTTTTTTATTTCCATCTAAATACTTGTGTACCCCTTAAATGATGCCAATTCACTTTTAGCAGATATACAAATTTAAAACATTCAAACGTTTTCTTACTGCATGGACCAAAAATAATGTTGACTCACCCAGCATTCATTTTTTTTGTCCAATCTAATATTCTTTAATACGACAAAGTCCCCCATTAATACCACCTACTTCTCAACAGCAAGCCAAAAAACATTATATCATGTTTGTGGATGTGATGCAAACAAAAGGCTGCTGGCTCCTGCCCTAACTTCCTGTTTCAAAAGGAAATGACAACAGTAGAAAAACACTGCACTCTAAAGTGATTTCATGGGGTCTTTAAAGGCAGGCTTCAGAGAGCAAAGCATTTACATTTCTGTCTGTAATACAACAATAACAGTCTAGCAGTCTGCAGTTTTGTGTTACAGACAGGAAACACTTCTAGCCATGCTGTAGAAGCCTATAGGCCTTATTCTGTTACCCGCCTGCTGTGATATTTAATGCACACTACCATTTATGTTTATAGCAGTAGATTAAGCCATACCGCTGATGACCCACAGCCTGCATGTGTAATTTTTAATGAAGCTGTTCAAACAGTAATTACAAAAGCAAATGTACTGGAAACAGTAAATAGATAATGCACTAGGGGGGGAAAAAAGATACTGAAACTTACCCATCTTCTTCTCCATCCACAGGTAAGCTCTTCAGCAGGCTGGCTGAGGCAGTTAAGGCATTGACTCCACTGCTTCCCTCTGGACCACGGGAGGTGCCGGCCTGGGAGGCAACTTCACCACCGGCAGGCTTGGTTTGTGTGAGCAGAGTTGGGTGCTGTAACAGGAGCTGGGCATCCTCCTGCGGTCTGGGCATCGCAGAGGGCAGGGTGCTCACCGCATGCCCGGGCTCCTTCGAGCTGTTCTGGATCAAACTGGACTGAGGATCACTCTGAAGGTTAGGAGGCACGTTTGATGAGATCACAAACTGGGTGCCGCAGCCTTGACTGCCGATCTGTGAATGCTGCTCCATGGAGGGTTGAGAGGCGAGCTGCTGCCCCTGGGTCTGCTGTATGAGACTAGTGCCGGTGGACTGCACCAGCTGCGACACGACCTGGACCAACTGCGGGGCGGGTGTCTGTTGTGGAGGTGGTTGAGCAGCAGGGGGTTGCACAGTGCCCACGGGCTGCTGCGAAGCTGCAATCAGCTGACCGTTCCCCACCACTGGAGGGATGGAGGCAGTAAGGTGGGGAAGTGTTTGTGTTGACCCAGGTGGCACAGTGTTCACAATCTGCTTTGACTGAGGGAAGTCATGTGGCAGGCTGCCTCCTTGGCTTAAGGGGTTAACATGTGCCAATGCTACCTATATCCACACTTACAACGACACAGTCTCTCCCATCACAGTTCAAACTGCCAGGCGCATTTTCAATTGTTGTATCGCAGTCACCAGAGCACAAAATCACACGAAACAAAGTGCTTCAGCCGGCGTCAGATGACAGAGAGAAACCGAGCGACTCAGCGCTGTCCTGCTTTATTCCATCCCGTGCTTTCTTTTGTTTTAGTCCTGTGTTAGTCTCTCTCGCACTCTGCTCCTATTCACCAGCTGCCTCCTCCTTGTAATGTAGCCTGTGCTAGTGCTATCAGCCTGTGACGAGTCCCCGAAAGGAGGAGGAGAGCGCGATAACATGGCGACCGCGCATGGCAGTTCCCCTCCACAGCGGCCAGACATAAAGCCCAGCGAGTCTGGCGAGGATCGGCGGAGGGCGGGGCTTCCTAGAGACGGCCGGCTGGCGAAGAGTTCCGAGAACACACGAGCGCAGCCGAGTACAGCCAACTGTGTTGGTGAGGGATGTTTCTTATTATAGCCCTCGGTAACTGTGGCAGCAAACACTCAGAATAACATATTTTATCCGCCGTGGTTATTATTATGTGTCATTGAAGGAGGGAAGAGAAAGAAAGGGCACGGATTTCTAGGTCCCATTGGCTAACAAATTGGTTTATGAGAAAAGAAAAAAAAAATGTGTTTGGACATGAGATTTTATTGATGGCGAATTCGAGAATAAACAATTTAAACCTGTGAAAGATTTCGCAAATACCGGTATTTTAGGTTAGGTGCTATTGTGTTTTCCTCTATACAGGGCAGCTACATCAACAAGATGTAAACGGACCCTGTGACAACAATGGTGTCAACATAGTCCACAGATTTGTTCTGTCTTTTACAAAACAGCTAGTCTGAAAGAGGAGCCAGATATTTCCACAGACAGAAAAGAACAACCAAGCACATCTACACTGACACACACACACACACACACACACACACACACACACACTGTTGCTCACCTCTGTTTGGGGACTAAAGGACCAGGTGCAGCAGAATACATTGTGTTTACTATTCATGTGTTTTACTTTAAACCGGTATAATTTAATTCCACAATATGTGTTTTATTTCAGACACTGAAAGCTAAAATTACAACAAGGAATGTACCTCATGTGCGCTGATCCAACTATATTTAGCTGTCAGCTGTGACAGTGAGAATAGCATCTTTGTTGTGTGGAAGAAGATAAGTTGTCAAAAGTATGAACACCAAATATGTGTAACGTTCACGATTCGCCATCACGGCTTCTGGGTGAAATAGTGGTTTACTGACAACTTATAATTGGTAAACAATTAAATATATATATATATATATATA
>NW_015505945.1:406691-429619 GCF_001515645.1 Sinocyclocheilus grahami
ATATATATATATATATATATATATATATATATATATATATATATATATATATATATATATATATATATATATATAAAGTCTGTTTGGCAGAAAAGGGTAGTAGAAAGTAATTGATGAATATATGTTAGGTTTAATATTTAGTTACATTTGATGTAATAGTTGAATGTAGTATAAATTATAATATTATGTGTATTTAATGTGGAATTGTGTTGTTATATGCAGTAATATAAAGTTCTGCTTGTGATTTTTCTAATATGGACTATATACAGTGTGAGGATATATCACATACAGACAGCACTCATAAAGACAAGTCACCAAATGTCTGGCACATCATCCTGTCATTTATTACATCAAATTGTTGATTTATGAGTGTCCCTAGAAAGGGCTGACACATCCCTTTGTCATCGCCAAACCTTTGCACTTGAATGTGAAAATGGAATGACCCGAGTGAGTGATCGTAGTGTAACACATTAAGTATGAGGAAATGGGGCACGAGTCGACAGTCCCAAAATGGGCGTGTGCCCTGATGTCCAGACCTAGCAGACAGGCTGTGCCCATCCATACAAATTTCAGAGGGAGAGGGCCAGCGAGAGCTGATTGCAATGTAAGCGTCTGGTGCTGTCAGCAGCTTTAAATCACACAGGCACTCCACAACAAAAAACACAGAGAGCTATTGTGCTCCCGTACAATAATGGTCAATTTATACACTGGAGTCTGCTTTCGATTTGTAAACACTTATTAAAACGGGTATCTTTGGTGATATTGGAAAAAATAGAGAACCTCTATGAGAATTGCCATTGTTCTGTGTAATTTAACTCTGAAATTAAAGCTTATCCCTCTGGAGAATGCCAATGTTAGGAAGAGGTGGCCGAGGTTTACTTTAACAAGGCTGCTGATCGTTTCAATCTGACCTCAACGGTTTGTGTGGCACATTTTTACTGAGATCTGACGCAATGTAATACAGGCCTTGCAGAGAGTTTGTTGTTGAATGATAGGGCAGTTATAAACTGGAGCTGACAGCAAACCAAAGCACTGTTGCTCATGTCACATGCGTAGAGGGTGTTTACATACACATTTAATGAAGGGTGAAAGGACGGACTGAAAAGAGGTCTTTAAAAAAACGAAGTCATTTTTAAATGGCGATAATTAGAAGGGTTTTCGCCACTCTGTCATCTGATGGAGTTTGGGTTCCCCACTGTCGCCTTTGGCTTGGCCAGTTGGGGTTCAAAAGACACTTAATATTCAGTAATATTGTCGATTTGCCTGTACTGGCACTATCAAATGAGAACAAAACTGGAACTGAATTGAGCTGGATATTGACACTATTGTCTTCTGTCGAGCTGCCTTTGAAAGTTTTTCATAACTTATGAACAACTTAACAAGATGTCAAACTGAATTGAATCAACAAAATTGAACTGAATAATGACACTATTGTCCTCTGTAGAGCTACTTTGTCGCTGTATAGAATTTGATTTGAAATTGGACTGCAACATTAATACTTTCAGTGAACTGAATCAACACTGAGCTAACTTGAGCTATATAATGCTACTATATCTTCTGTAGAGCAGCTTTATAACTGAACTGGAATAGTTTCATAATTGATGAACTTTGCGACATTTACGCTGTTATTGAACTAAATTGAGCTGAATAATGGCACTGTTGCCATCTGTAGAGCTGCTTTACAGCCGAAGTCATTTCATTTCAGTTTTGTAACGCTGTTATTTTCCCGTTTATTTCTGTGACGCTCTTTTAAAACAATGTGTATTAAATAAAGCACCATAAATGCGACTTGACTTGTTTTGATTAGTCTTTTTCTAAGTGAACCCACTTACGGAGACACCTGAAGAGTCAGCTAATAATACTACTGCATTATGAGGTTAAGAGGAAAGCTTAGCTGACTTTACAGTGTTTAACAGAGCATCATGGTTAGGGCATTCTTTTTCTCATCTGCAAATTCATCTTTGTCGTGTTTGACCTGGACCTCCTTCCTGTCTCTGTGAGGAAATGCAACTGTTTTAAAGTAGTTTCACATATTTCTTAAAGAACTTTAAAGACAAAGCATCCTATACACACAAAACCACTGACACAAATCCCTTACAGTATGCTATTCACTTGTTTGAGGCCCAGGAAGCTGTGTCTAAAAGAAGAATCAAACAACGGGCCTTTTAAGATGGAAGCAAATAAAGATATTTTCTATAAAAGCGATCATCTAACTAATTTCTTAACTGCATGGAAAGTTACTGATAAATGTGCACATACTAAAACAGGTTTTACAAGTTTAATAACTTGATCCTGTTTATTTATAGGACACGTGAATAGGCAAGGTAAGTGATTAGAGGCATTAAAAGACATTATCCGTTTTTGCTTGAAAACTGGATAAATTCCTATCTTGAACTCTGTGAGACCTACTGGGTAACATGGCAGGATATTCAAACCTCATTCATTTTTATTATTATTATTATTTATTCCGATTGTTTCATTCACAACCTTACTTGTAATGATGTTGAAATGTTGAGTCTGCAAACTTTCATACGACTAAACGAATCCTTCATGAAATGATGCCCTTGACAGTGACAGCAAGGACGGCGCTCCCTTCTTTTCAGCACTCTGTAATATGTGAATAATCTTTGCAAAGCTTGTTCAGAAAAGGTTTGAATTCACATGAAATATGAGCATGTGGTGAAAGGAAAGCATTTTGGCCTATGAAAGATGTACTTTGTGTAAACATCGGAGCCAAACGAGAACTCTAAGCTCTCAAACCAGATAGATTTTAGAGCCACTTTGACCATCAGGTGAAATAATTATATAACACTGGATGAGGCTTTCAGCTTCTCTTCAGTTTATTTCTATTTTATACAAGTATTATTCATATAAATAAACATCAGGTAAAACATTTCAGGTTATACAAATGCAGTAACTATTCACACTTCCTAATTATTAAGTCTTCTCTTGCAATTTGAATGGTCTTGTAAAAGGAAAGATTCAGTTTGCTGTGTTCATCTCAGGTCTTTGGAAACGGGCCCTGGATTTGAGGACTATGGAACAAAAGAGGGACAAACAGCTTCATCTAGTGGCGGCTTCATGAGATTTTCTTTCACTGTTCATAGTTGAAATCATAACAGTTTGGATTTAACCATTCAGGAAAGTTTAGATTAATTATATGTAGCATAAGTATAATCCTTTGTCAGTGAGGATGAATATCAGAATGTGAATGTTGATTTGTGATTTTGTGGTTATCAAAAAGACAAATTGCTTGCTTTGAAAACTAAAAAGAGGCTAAATATATTTTATGAAATTTACAATTTTAGGATATAGGTTATATACTTATATTAGCTTCATATCCTTATGTAGCCTATAGTCATATCTTCCTATGGATGCAATGTAAAGTAAGTCTAATTTCTTCACATGGCCACTAGATGGGGATAAAAAGAAATAAAAGTCTCTCTGGTGACCATGCAGATTCATGAGCTAGTGCTCATGTTGATTATGATTACATACAGTGCGATTTGCCTTTCAATAGCCAAGCACATATTTGCAAACATTTGTGTGTCTTTTTTATTGCTGAAATGTGTTGAAATTTCTTCTTCTGCATTCTACTGTACGGCCGTAAATTTACTTTCCCTTCAGCCTGAGGCTTATTCATTTCACTTTTGGTGTAAAAAGGCTTTTATATTTGCCAAAAAATATAACTTTTTTATTTTAAAAACAAACAAGCAAGCCCTGTCTAGATTTAAAAAGTAACGCAAAAGTAACGTAACGCATTACTTTCAATAAAAAGTAACTAAGTAACGTAATTAGTTACTTTTTTATGGAGTAACGCAATATTGTAACGCATTACTTTTAAAAGTAACTTTCCCCAACACTGGCTATAAGTCAAGTATACTTAAATGTCATTTTAAGTATATTCTGAGAAGTATATAAAGCCCATTTAGCACACTAATAGCACACTTGAATAAACTTCTTTTTCGTAAGGGTACAGCAAGATTGAAAGGAAACATGGACATCAGTTAATATTTTGTTATTCAAATTTAATTGTTCAAAACTTTTTATATCACACATGATTTTACCCAATTCGATTTAAAAAGGTAAATGAACAGAAAACATTTTAATTAAAAATAGAAAACTAGTTGGAAAAGCATTGACCAAATATAAAACCTAGGCTAATAATAATAATAAAAAAAGATGGTGTGTGTTATTTAACATGCCTTAACAAAGTGTTTTTGTTTTTTTTTTTTAAATGATGCTTTGTAAATTCTTTCTATTTGTACATCAGTGATTTCACCACTGTAGCTCTGGTCTAGCTGTTTAAATTAATGGTGGTACAACTCACTCTGATCTTCTTTATCTCAAAGTTGGAGTCATTTTGAAGATGAGGCGTGATAGTGATCAGATTTACAATGAAGGATGAACCCAAGCTGTATCCAAGGACAAGAATCATTTTTAAATGATTTGTATCTTTTTTTATCTTGGCATAATAAGTAGCCAGCCAGCAACAACCCAGAAAACCATAGCAACATGCTAAAAACTACCTTAGCAACTGCACAGCAGTGCCATGGAAACCTCACACTATATGTATCATCAAGTTTACACTTACATTTGCTTCAAAACATATAGTTGAAATATTGAATTATAATCATTTATACTCAGACAAATATGAGCAGTGCACTGTTTTAGGAAATAGACAAATAGCTACATTTAGACTTCATCACTTTTCCTTAGGTTCTCAAATATCTTTCTCAGCAGTGGGCAAAAGCATCTGGGCGAGGAGAAGTAGGCAAACTTAAAATCGGGAAGTATGGTGCATTTTTAAACCCCATTCGAAATGGACATTTTTGTCTGAAATGTGTACACATGCTTTTTAATCTCTCTTCTAGAGCTGAAGGGAAGACGGCAGTAAGTTTTATTAATGTTTTTAAAGACATGCACTGTTTGCTTCTCATCTTCTTATTAAGATGTCAGTGCTGATTTGCATAATTACTATGATCTGACCCTGGGCTGTGGAGAGGGAACATGTGATGTGCTATTGCTTATGCAGACGCTGATTGATGGTTTCCTCAGGTTTCAATCTGAGCGAGGAGCTGTCAGTGGTGGAGTGCTCTGGGGAGAAGGTTTCGTCAGTGCGCTCCCCTCGAGAACATCCCTTCACCATACAGATGGTGGGTGGTCAGGCCCTTGCTGTCTTTACAGAGACTTCAGGTGAGTATAACAATGCTCTCTGACACTGTGAATAGTAACTGGTGTAAGGAACTGTGTCACCTTTCTGTCCAAGATCAACATAAATGGTTAAGTTAGTTCTTCATTGTTTATGTACAGTGAGCTGGTACATCAGCCAGTCCAAATAATTGGATGATATTTAGTTATTTTGAGATTATCGACATCAGCCAATAACTGTGCCTGCTTGGCTGATCAACAGAACTAACCATTCCATCTAGTGTTAGTCCCAAATCTAAAATGAGCCTTGCTAATGGATACTTTTAAAATATTGTTTATTGTGGAAAAACATTTTCACTTAACACATTTGCTCGCTTAATTTTTCCAGCAATATTACTGCTGTAATTAAGTTTATTGTATAAATTGGCGTTGTGCTGTCTCCTTGTTCTCTAGGTGTTGATACCAACACAGTATACCATTCAAAAGTTTATGAAAAAAATGTATTCTTTAATTCAGCAAGGACACATTCAATTGTTTAAAAGTGACAATAAAGCATTTTATTGTTCATTTTGGGCAGACAAATTGCTTTTTTCTGTAATCATTGTACATTGTATAAACTTGCGGTCATCAAGGGTCGCTCTCTTACCGTTGCAAAACAAAAGATATAGATTTTAACAGCCCCTGTGGACTGTTTGTTGTGGTTTCTTCCCTTTGTGTTGGTTTAGCCCGTTTAATCATTAGTTAATCACCGTCATTGTGCTCACCTGTCTGCCACTAATTATCTACCCTATATTAGTTCCTGTCTGTCTGAGCATTAGGGTCGGTTATTGTTAATGTTACCCCGAGTGTGTGGCTCACCTACCTGTACCTGCCTTGTTGTGTCTACAATAAATGTCAATATTGGAATCCTTGTCGTCCTCGTCGTCCTGCCTGCCTCCACACACCCGTTTCCGTGACAGAATAACCGACCCAAAAACAACCACATGGAGATCGCTGCTCGTTTCCTCGCCATATCCCGCCGGGATCTCCCCTCCTAGTATGCCGGGGAGTTCTGCAAGCTCGCAGCGGTGACGGCGTTAGAGGACGCCGTCCTTAATCAGCTGTTCTGGCTCGGGGCCAACTACCATCGCCCCATGGACCTCCCAGACACCACTGGACTAAGTTGGAGGGAAGGTGTCTTCCGGTGTCTGGGGAGTGTCCGGTCCTGCGCCAGAACCAGTCCGCCGCCGTCAGCGGCTCACTCAAGCCCGAAGGACGTTAATGTGGCAAGCCCAGAGCTCGCTCCAGTGTGCCCACCGGCCGCTGGCCTCTCAGCATTGCTGGACATGGCGCTGCCCCTGGAGTTCACTGCTCCTATCCTCACCCCAGTGTCGGTTCCATCCCCAGTGCCCACTCCTCATAAGCGCCTTCTCCTGTTCCCGAGTATAGCCCAGGGAGGGCTCCTGTTTCCCCGTTTAGCCCACGGAGGGCTCCTGCTTCCCCGTTAAGCCTCCCGAGCCCCCGGTTCCGCCATGGCCTCCCGAGTCTCCATCACCGCCTCGGGCTCCTCCACCACCTGGTCCACCGCCATTGGACGGTCCTCCTCCTAGTCCCCCTCCACCCCTCCCTCGGTTTCTACGGTGCGAGGACGCACCTCCCGGGAGGGGGGAGTAATGTAACGCCCCTGTGGACTGTTTGTTGTGGTTTCTTCCCTTTGTGTTGGTTTAGCCCATTTAATCATTAGTTAATCACCGTCATTGTGCTCAACTGTCTGCCACTAATTATCTATCCTATATTAGTTCCTGTCTGTCTGAGCATTAGGGTCGGTTATTGTTAATGTTACCCCGAGTGTGTGTCTCACCTACCTCTACCTGCCTTGTTGTGTCTACAATAAATGTCAATATTGGAATCCTTGTCGTCCTCGACATCGTCCTGCCTGCCTCCACACACCCGTTTCCGTGACAGCTTTACAGTGCAGCTTACATTCACAGCATAATAATTGCAGCCTTACTGAAAATCACACAAGCCTAAGTGTGGAATTGCAATCATTGTGTTGTGCACTTTTGTTCACTTATGATTTTTTTCCCCAGTTGTCTGCTTAGTGCTCACAAGCCCCAGGTATTGATTAAGTGTTGCTAAGCAACAGGTTGGCCACAGAAGTTGTCCATGAATAGAGGCTCTACTTGTTACAGTTAAAAGCTTTTTCTGGGGGTGGAAGGGTAACAGTGTCTTTTTCTCAGTAAGTTATGAATTGAAATGGTTCAGGGTATGAAAAGCTCTCTATTGGCTAATGCAAAGCACAAATGCTCTTCTTTGGTATTAGTTTCTTTTTTAGTATTGAAGAGGACATAGAGGGCTATTTGAGGGAAGGGGGTCACATCAATGTGCAGGCAGGTCTCAGAAAGATCAGGTTTTTGAATTCTCTGTCATAAAGGCCAAAACAAAACCTCCGCAACAAGGGTGTGTGTGCATGCTTAGGGATTGCTTTGAACTGCACATCTATTTGTTTTAATGACCTATAGTGACCCTAGGTGTAATGCATGTGATTCAGATTGGACACATGTGTCCTTGGCTCAATGATTTAAGATGCACATACTTGGGTGTATCGGGGTTAAATATACTTCTGTAAAAACATTTCAGAGAATTTTGTGTGCTCTTTTGTGAGCGATCGGTCTGTCAGAAAGCAGCAGCTTATATGGACCAGGTGCTGCCATGTGCGGAGGAGCTGCTGAGACTTTGATAAGCTGTCAGGGTCGAATATTTTTTCTTATTTATTAAGTTCTTTACAACAATAGGTTGAAGAGGCAGCTTGACTTGATTGACATGGCCGCTTAAAGCCTGTTGCCAGGTTAAAGTTGGACTTGCCGAGTCGGACACTTGTGCACACATGTGCTCTACTCTTCTGAAAGTCGTGAAAGGCACTTTCTGTGCACACGGTAGTGCACATTTCCATCTGCGACTTGAAATAGAGATGCCACTATTCAGCTCACACAAAAGAGTCACGTGACAGTGGTAATCAAGGCTGGATGTTGGGTGTTGAGAAGGTAGTTTTTTCCAGGCATGTACACATACTGTAAGCATGTTTATTGCATTTGGCTGGCATTCATGGTGACAGATGTTTTATTTTAAAACCCGCAGTTTCTTAATATGAATATTTATATGAATATGAATATTTGGTTTGGTTTAATAAATGCTTGTTGAATATAATCAGCATGAAGATACGCAGGCTTTGTTTCTTGCATTTTTCTCCTTCCAACTCTTAATCAAACTTTGCTTTGATTTGTTCCAGTCGTGCCTTTCATTTACAGATGGCCTTGACTATTGCCCATTTCACGTTGTTCTAATATGGCGGTGTGCCTCTATTGTCTATTCATACTCACACTTTGAAAAGTACATTAGCAGGAATTGTATTCTTCGCTCTCGCTCCGTTCTCTCTCTGTGTGGCTGAGAAATTGGTCTCTTAAGGGCATATGAGTCCTTGAAGTCACATGTTTGCCTGACCATTAATTTTGATCAAATTGAGAGAGAGCCATTAGTCATGCCTCCTTGGGAGCACATGATGAGAATCTTTGGCTTCTTTTTGTTATGTAGGAGTCTCATTTGCCTGGCAACAATTGAATGTGAGACTAATCCATGAATATTTCAGCTGTTAATGGGTTTCTTCCATTTGAAATAAATGCTCCCGCTTACCAGCACCCTCCCGCAGGTCTCCAGTCCCCTGCTGGCAGCGGTTTAGAAACACATCAGCCGGTGACGACGGCTAATAAGCCCTGCCGTGTCTCATCAAATATGAATGACTGATATCTGCAATTAAAAAGGACCCGGTTTTGATGTCCACATGACAAACCGGGGAGATTGAAGGTGCTTCATTTTTTCCCTGTGTCAGAAATGTCCTTTAGACTCATTTTAGTGGGAGATTGCATGACAGATTTGATGGAAACAGATGGATACTAGTGTGTGGAGATGTCGGCTAATCCAAAGTGAGTGCAACCATATGTCTGCCTTTGCCTTTCTTTGAAAAAGCAGACCTAGACTGTTACTGAATTTAGCTGCATGTCGAGCAGAGCTGCGCTCTGAATGTTTTGTTGCAAAATTCACAGGGTGATTGATCTATTTTGAACTTGATATTTTCCCATGTTAACTGAGCTCCTGGCTCTGACTAATGTTACTGGACTTTAAATAAATTTTTTAGGTTGAAAACTATTTTTTTTTGTCAGTGAGCTAATTGAGTGTGCCTAGTTTTCTGGAAATACAGAAGAATTCATCAGATGTTTATGAATCAGTGCACACATGCTAGAATATCTGTGGTAGATGTATGTATGCCACATGCTCTAAAATGATCAAACCCATTCGAATTTGGATCAATGCTGGAGGAAATTTAATTTTAGGTCACATTTTGCTGCATAATATTGCAAACTTACAATTTAGGACAGAGTATCTCTCTTACAAGCCGACTCCACAGCATATAAGAAAAAAAATAAATGTAGCTCTATTTATACAGCCCACCGTACATTCCACAGTTCACAGACAAAACCATATGCAGTGTTTGTCAGTGTAGATTGTCACCTAAAAGATAAACCACAGTGTCATTTATAAACATTTCAACAGTATTGGAATAAATTATAATGTGGCTTTATTGTGCAAAACATTTACAGACTGAAAATTATAACCTGTTGTTCACTACATGTTCACATTACCAGAAATCACAAAACTTGCTCACAAATGTAATGATCATTGCACTCAGCCTTTAGATTCCACAGTACTCTGCCATTCAGATTCATTATCATTATCACAGTCATCATCTACAGTACAAACTGTTGCTCTTCCTGCACAAACATCTGTAAACAGAAGACGACTATGAACACAAACCAAACAAAACCCCACAGCACAGTACACAACATCTCTCTCATTTCTCAAGGCTGTCCGTCGGAGTGTGTCACATAAAAGCAGTTAGCGTAGAGTATTCCAGAACAGGTTTTCGGTTGAGGACGCTGGTGTTTGTTGACGCAGGATGGTTTTACAGCAGGTCATGTGGTGGCAGTTCTGCTCGATTATAGTTGTTACAGACGATGGCTCGGTCATGGTTTAATCATCATGTGATTACTGGGTTTATTCATCTGCATTTGAATTGCAAACAGGGTTTAACTATGCCAGAGAAAATAGTGGGTGCCTGACCTGCTTTTTCTCATCTATCTTTTTCGTTTTAATTAGTGCACTTCTTTGTTCAACTTGAAGAGGCCTAAATTGATTTTAGTACATCAGTGGCGGACTGGCACAAGCAGTCAAATGTAGATCAGAGCACATGGATGGGAGATATTAGTGAAACAATAATCAGTTATGTATATTCATGAAACTGCAATAGCCAAAAAACTATTTGGACACTTAAGTCATGCATTACAAAACAGAATAGCAAATTGTGTGGCGATTATTTTAAAGGATGATAGCTCAAGCACACTTTTCATAATAACAGTTCATGAAAAACTAGTTTTATATTATAGATATACCATATGACGTAGACGTACATGTCATGCAAAAGAAAAAAATAGATTTTCAGAGTCTGACCTGTCATGCCTACAAACGAGGGAACAAAAATTTAGTACAATGTGGCATTAATACAATTTACCTAAAACTAGGGAAGAACTTAAGTTGTTTGCATCTTGTATTTTCCATCTGCAATTTTTTCAGTATTTTTAGCTTCAGTTTAAACAGTGTTATGCCAAACATAATACTGTTTAAACTGAAGCTAAAAATATTGTGTGAAACTGGTTTTCAAATGGTAGCATGTTCATAATCGATATGATGAACTAGCCTGTGGTTGAACTTGAATTCACCACTGAATTTCATACATTATGTCCACTAAAAGCCAATTGCAAACTGCATTGTTTGCACCCTTGAAGAAAACCACAGGAAAGGGGCGACAGAAATTGAGCAAATTAATCTCTTGAGGAATGGATGAATGACACATTTCGTCTTTTATGGTCTAGCCGTCCTGAGTTTTACCCTGGAATCGAACCACTGTGAAATATTCCTTTCACATTTATACACATTGTATGTTTGTTTTCTCCCACAGTCTTAACAGCTGAATTTTCTTAAGTATGAATTTAGCTTTTATGTTGTTGTCATGGAAACAAAATAAAGTGGCAGTTACGTGTGGCTGCTCAAATGGCCACATATGAGACCGTAATGCCCTGCACCCTTAAGAGCATTTGCTTCAAATCGTCTGCCCTTCGGAGTGTGTCGAGCAGTGAATGCTCACTTCTGAATGATATCAGCCCTAAGTATCGCCTTGAGAGCAGATGAGAAGCTTTTATAACTAATGCAATGAAATTCATGCATTTTTAATTGCGACTTAAGTGTCTAAATACATTTGGGGCTGCCATACATGCTGTTGTTTCTGAGATTGGCAGATGCAAGAAAAAAGTACCTTTGCTTGATGTTTGCTATATTTGCATGGTGTTTGCAGACACTAAATTATCAAGTTGCACGGTATTTCAAAACAGATGTGGAAATGGAGCCGGCAGAGTTAGAGCGGAGAGAAATTGTGCCACAGACGTGATTTAAAAAGCCTCTGAGGCATATGATTAAGAGTCTTATTATTATTTTACTGTTATATTGTCCCAAAATATCTCCCTCTACTCCCTCAGAGTCCTTTAAAAAGATGACAACTGTTTTTGTGCACTGGCAAATCTTCTCAGTGTTATGGCACTTTACAAATTTCGGTGCAGAATAATGTTGGTACTCCGTCAGCTAATGAAAAATCTTAATCGAAAAGCATAAATTGAATGCTGCAGTGTCATAGAATGCAGCGTTTGGGCCATGTGCAATACTGGATGCATTTCGAAATGATCAAAATCAACAGGCGCCGGGGTGAGCGTTGGGTTTAAGAGACCTTGAGGCGCTGAAAAGGCTTCTTTCTCTGCTGTTGTGCGCTGATGAAGAGACTGTGGGGATTGAAGCTCTGCCCGCAGGTGGGTGTGTGTGAGTGAGTGGAGGTAGAGAGGCTGTGTCCTGCTGAGGGCCGGGGATGTTATTGCTCTCGTCTCTGAGGAAGTCAAACTGGTGGGATCTTGTGAGGAGGTGGAAGGCCGACCCCCGTAACCTTGCTATCATCTCAGCATCGGATCTGCTGCCCACCATCGGTTTGAGCAACTCGTGCCACCCCCAAACACAGTCCTACTCCATTCAGAGCCAGCATTAATGCATCTCGGGCTGATTTAAATATGAATCCTGTGAGGAAGTACTTATGTAACGTTACCGGCCTTGTAAGATGCACGAGTCACGTGACGTTCGGGGAGGGACGGTGCAGAGGAGATGCGAACCCCGAGGTCTCGGTTCGCCCTGATCCCTCTTCATAGCCTCCGGGTAATTGCGAGGAAAATGGATGCTTTGTTGAAGTTGTGAAACACAAGTGGGCGTTTTTATGTAGTTACTCCAACAAGTGCTCTAACACTCATCTGGCAATAATTGCCAATAATTGTGCGCATTAGTGCTGCTCTGATGGATTTTGTGAGTGAAATATTTCTGCCCTTTTAAAAGGCCTCTGGGACAAAAACCACAAGGTATTACAGGCACCGCTGTACAGTTAATACAATCAATAGAAGCAAGCTAAACCATTAGGCTGACTTCACAGTGCGCCATCAAATGAGAGCGGTACAACACAATGTCATTCTGCAGGAGGGAGGCTCATCGGGGTTTGATTAAAATCATCACTCGTGGCAGGTTGACCACGTCGTTTTTCATACAAGAGTCAAACACTTCAGAATAGTGCCATAAAAACCAACTGGTTGAATCACAATATTTCAATTGTCACCTTAAAAGAGGGGTTTCGTGCCAACGCTTTATTAGAGAGTGCTTGCTGTTTGAAGTATGTTAATGTTTTAGTACAATGCGAAGCCATTAGTTGTGCTCGCAAAATTCAGATATTTTTAATGAGGTTTGCTTATCCTTTGTGTGAGTGTGTAATGCATGACACATAGTGTATGTTAAAGGCTGTGCAATGTTAAAGGAATAGTTCGCCTAAAAATTTTTATTTACTGGAAATTTACTCGCCCTCAAGTCATCCAAAATGTACTGTAGATGAGTTTGTTTCTTCATCAGAACAGATTTGGAGAAATGTAGCATTACATCACTTGCTCACCAATGGACTCTCTGCAGTGAATGGGTGCCGTCAGAATGAGAGTTCAAGCAGCTGATAAAAACATCACAATAATCCACACCACTCCAGTCCATCAGTTAATGCCTTGTCCAGAGAAATGCTGCATGTTTGTAAGAAACAAATCCATCAGTAAGGCATTTTAACTCTGAACTGTTGCTTCTGGACAAAATATGAGTCCATTCCTCCAGTGAAAAAGTCCATCCTGTGTTGTCCTCACATCAAAATCTACCAACATGTTTGTTAACAACTGTTTTGGACTGTTTTCAGTTGTAAAAGGAGCTTGATCTCTGCATATTTCTCTCCTGATTCAGACAAGATGACTTTTTAACTGCAGCAATATTATGTATAGATTACTCATATTTTAGCCGCAAGCAATGTTGAATTTAAAAACATCTTAATGATGGATTTGTTTCAACACAGCTTTTCACTTCAAAATATTAACTGATGGACTGGAGTGGTGTGGATTATTGTGATGTTTTTATCAGCTGCTTGAACTCTCATTCTGACGGCACCCATTCACTGCAGAGAGTCCATTGGTGAGCAAGTGATGTAATGCTACATTTCTCCAAATCTGTTCTGATGAAGAAACAAACTCATCTACATATTGGATGACATTTTCAGCTAATTTACATTTTTTGGGTGAACTATTCCTTTAAAAAGGGAATAATTAATTGAGAAATAAATATGAAAACTCACCAGGTGTGTTCATGATGACAAATACATTTTTTGGATGAACTGTCCTTTCTCTGAAATAGATCAAGTAGAATGTCTTTTGTTTTTAAGACAAGCTGGCTCTTGAAGGCACGGTTGTGCAGCGCGCTGAGTGCAGACCTGCAGTCGGCGAGAGCTACATGAAACTAAAAAAGTAAGTCAAAGTTTGATCACAATACTTCAGACTTATCAAATGCATCTAGAGATGTGTGTTTTATTTACAGGCTACAGATTGAAGAATCCACCAAACCTCTTTGTTTTTCCCAGAAGCTTGAAAAAGCCATCACAACAAATTACAAACCTGTGTCCAACCACAGCCATAATGTAAGTGTGTGTGTGTGACATAATAATGTGAGCGAACAAATAAATGCTCTGGTTTTCTTATGCTTCTCTTCAGCTAGAATATGAGAAGAGGAAGAAAGAGGAAGGCAAGCGTGCAAGAGCTGACAAGCAGAAGGTTCTGGAAATGCTCTTCTCTGCCTTTGAGAGGCACCAGTACTACAACATCAGAGACCTGGTGGACATCACAAAGAACCGGTGGCTAGTTGTCCAGCTCAAGGCAGTGGAAAGTGAAAACTCTGAGCCATTATATAAACGAGAGCTTGTGCCTCCCCTCGTGAAAAAAAGTACACTTTAGTATACTTTTAAAAAGAGTAGTTATTATGGAAATGATATACTTTAAAATATTATACTTAAGTGAGAACTGAATGTTATGTTTGCAGATGTTATTTGCAATTAAATGAAAGCGTAATATAGTTTAAGTTTATATGAAATGCAATTAGCTAAACTTCAAAGTGCTTTTTGACCCACTTTAAGTAGGACTCAAGCACATGTAATTTCAAAATTACTGCCATTGTCTTTGAAATAAAGTGCACTGCCATGCGTTTATGGTAAACTAAAATATACTTTAATGTAATTTCTTTTGAAACTTTAATGTCTTGTATTTAAATTATTTGTAATTACACATTTGAATGATGAGGTACAAATTCAGATTTGAGGTTCATAGTACAAGTGGACTTTCAATAGAATTAAGTTCACAAGAGTTCATCCAAACTTTTGTTCAGAAATGTTTGTTCTGCTAACAGCAATTCTGAATCAATCTTCTCAGCTTTTATCAGAAATCATACACGAGAAAGATTCAACCAAGTAACAAGAAATTGCAAATACAGTATTCTGCATGGGCTTGGTGTTGATTATATTATCATAGTTAAGTGAGCTCTTGATGATTCTATGAGTAATTGCCACTTGACTGCTGCCTCTGTCTCCCTGAAGGATTGGAGAAATATAAATGTGACTGGAGTTACATGAGTCACAACTGAAAAGAAACGAATCAGAACTGAGTAAGATAATTGTTACTTCCCACAGTGGTCTTGCCATTTAGAGGATTGATTACACTAGCGAGGCTAAATTTAGCACTTTTCACAAAGTTTTTAGGGAGACGTGGTTAAAAGTTGGATGTATGATTACATTTTGTCACCCTGTCTATCTGCTCGTCCTCTAGATTTAGGTTCTTAGGGAGATCGGCGTGTACAATTCCCGAGGGCCTCATAAGAGCACCTGGGAGCTGAAGCCTGAATATCGCCACTATGAGGAAGGACAGGAGGGAAAAATGAAGTAATCCGGTTTACATAAGCCTGGGTTGGTTTTACTTTCATGTAGCTGTTGTTTGTTTCGGTGCCAGATTTGTTTTGGTCTCTTGTTCATAGACCTTGTTCACTCCCAGGTGGAACGGATGTCAGTATAAAAGAAATGAGATCAACTTTTTTTCTTGGGTTACATAACGAAGTGTTTCTCTAACAGCATTATGAAATGAATACTGTAATTTGCATAAGACCCTTACATTCTTCTGAGTTAAGAGCACTTGTGTTTATGGTTACAGAAGCACATTAATAACATTAATGAAAACGCAGACACCCTTTGGACTTTCCATTAGTTTAATAGTTTCATAACTCTTGTCAGTAACAATTTAGAGGCTCTGCAAATAAACACATCTGTCCTGCTGGGCAGGATGTTTTGGTCTCTTGTTCATAGACCTTGTTCACTCCCAGGTGGAACGGATGTCAGTATAAAAGAAATGAGATCAACTTTTTTTCTTGGGTTACATAACGAAGTGTTTCTCTAACAGCATTATGAAATGAATACTGTAATTTGCATAAGACCCTTACATTCTTCTGAGTTAAGAGCACTTGTGTTTATGGTTACAGAAGCACATTAATAACATTAATGAAAACGCAGACACCCTTTGGACTTTCCATTAGTTTAATAGTTTCATAACTCTTGTCAGTAACAATTTAGAGGCTCTGCAAATAGACACATCTGTCCTGCCATAATCACAGCCAGGAGTAAATTGCACGAGATCGCATGCAGGTCACACTTCACCACAATTAAAGGAAAACAATATTTGCATTGCAAGATGAAGCCTATTTTTGGATTGTTACATAATCACAATTTCTCCCAAAATTCATTACTGTAATGACTTTTAGTGCTTCTGTATTTAATATTATTATCTACTGTGTTTACTCATTACTGTATTTTGTTATTTAGATTAAATTAGCATGAAGGCAACACAATAAACACCTTCTTAATGTATAAATACTTTATAGTTGGGGGTTGGTTTGGTGATATAAAAATAAGAAACTTCATTTTCTAAAAGCAAAATGTAATTTTTGTTCTGGACAGGTGCCGCCCACCATATCTGCAGATGCTTCCTCCGTTATTATGAAAAGATCTTTTTCACCACCCCCGATAGACAGATTAAAAATGTTACAAATAATAATAATACAAATCTTTATTAAATGCATTTATAATTGGTCAAAAGCATAGAAAAGTTTGAGTTGTTCGATTTTTAGACTTTGAGACTCTTATGCTCACCAATGCTGTATTTATTTAATCAGAAATGTTGTGAAATATTACAATTTAAAGGTTTTCCACTGTAATATATTTAAAAATGTATTCCTGTGATGCAAAGCTGAATTTTCAGCTTCATTGCTCCAGTCTTCAGTGTCGCATGATCTCAGAAATCATTCTAATATGCTGATTTGCTCAAGAAACATTTCTTATCAATGTTGAAAACAGTTGGTCTGCTTAATATTTTTGCAATACAAGATAAAACTGATTTTTTTTTTCAGGAATCCTCAATAGAAAGTTCAGAAAAACGATTTCCTCAAAATGGTAAAATTACGTGTTTATTGTCACTTTTGATGAAATGTCTTGGTGTATGAAAGTATTATTATTATTATTATTATTTTTTAAAGAGAGTGACCCTAAACTTAACAGTAGCATATATTTTTTCAATTTTATAAATTCATTTTCTTACAATCATTAAACAATGAGCTGTAATTACTAAGATGCAGGCAATGTCATTCATATTTTAAATATTTTTTTCATTACATTAAGCAAGCATTAAAGTGCCCCTATTATGGGTAATGAAAGGTTCATATTTTGGTTTTGGGAGTCCCCAACAACAGGTTGACACGCATGCAAGGTCAAAAAACACTTTCATTGTCTTATATGCATTTATTTTTACCTATTTGCTTAAGGACTCCCAAACGATTAATTTTTCCAAACCCCTCCTTTGCTTGACGCTAATCTGCTGTGATTGGTCCGATTGGTCTCATTTTCATTTCATCATGCCTGATAAAGCAGCGTTTGTGAGCGCAGCGCTGCTTTGTGCAGTGTTTCCGGGGAAACCGCTATTTTACTGCTCCGAAAGCGGCACCTAGTGGCAAAGAATGAATTTGCATTTTCATTCCGACCAACGCGAAAAGACCAACAAGTGGGCGGGCAATATGCTAACGTTTCATGTTGAGTCAAAATGAAACGGCTTGGGATTCGTTTTAAAAACGTTTCAATGATTCGGAGTCGACTCTTTCTTTTGAGAGACAATAACTTTATACATGGTGCACTTTCAGATTTAAAACTTCCCAGAATATTTTCATTTACTTAGAGCTGTGTTACACACTGCATGAAAGGTAATTTAAAAAAATCCATAATAGGGGCACTTTAAACAAACTCGACTGCAGTTTGGATACCTTGTTGAATGTTTATTATGAAACAGGGAGAAATATTACAATGGAGAGCATTAGACAATAACATGACACCTAATGTTACGCATACTAAAATGGTACATTTACATTTGTGTTCATCTGGGCTTTCTCTACCCTACCCAGTGTGTGAAAGCCTTGTGTGGTAGGTACTGTAGGTGTGAAATTCTTATTCTATCACCACCTTCATACATTTTTTTTCAGGCTTTTCTGCGCTCCACTGTTATTTTTCATCGGCTCAGGCTGATCCACCACGCCATCTGGATTTATAGTTTTGTCTGTGGAAAAACTGGCAAGAGAAAAGGAGTCAAAAAAAGAGCCCTCAGACCTTAAAGCACACAAACCAGCATAGACAACATGTGCTCAGGTAATACATGCTATTATGTAGTTTCACTGGTCGTGACCTCAGCGATTTGTAGTCATCATTGCACATCTTTACTGCGTTAACGTCTTGACATTCACTTTAGTCCATGTTGCTAAACCATTTGCACTAAAAGTGCATTTAATATAGTTTGAAGTGTCATACCGTACAATCCTCTGTGTTTGTTATTTTCTTGGTGTGCCATTCAAAGTTTCACTTCATCTTGGCTTTAATGCTGCAAACCTAAGAGAAAAACACAGCATTAAGCTCATTCACCATCTTATAAGCCAGCTGGCATAATATCAGTTCTAATGCATATTCACAAGGCAGAAGGGCTCTTGACACAGTGAGCACTCATATGCTAATGCAGTACCTGATGGGCAGGTAACAGCCGCCTCCTGCATGTTAAATGCATTTTCATTTAATGGGCACCTTCCCTCTGCTCTCAGCTGATGCACGGACCCCAGTGACAGTGAGCGGCCCGTATCCTGTGTCCTGCAGCCAGTATAGGCAGAAAGAGGGGAGCGTCAATTAATCACTTCATTACTCCAGTCAATCAATCATTTGTTTCCCATAATCTAGTCTAAAATGAACGTTATAAGGGTCAGCGAAGTAACACTTTCTTTGTCAGGATCAGTTAAGTTAAAGATACATTAATTCATATAAAATGACTTCGATAAACCTATGAGGCTGTTTTCAGGTGACAAAACTATAAAACAAAAAGAATTCCTTTAGACATGATGCATGTCAAGGTCATTAGGTTTATAATTTGTTTCCACTTTTTCTTCCTAATCCTTTAGAAATCATTCTAATATGCCCTTTTTTGTGAAAACCATAATGTGTTTTATTTAAACGTTAAAAAATAATTGAAAATTAATTTAACAAACTGATTAAAAGTGTTGTAATGTCACAATTTTTTTTTTAATAAATGCTGTTTTTTTCCCAACTTTCCATACAAAGAATGCTGAAAAAATGTATCATGATTTACAAGCTGCAAAAACAGTTTTCAAATGGATAATAATCATTACTGATAATGAAGCACCAACAATAATAATAAACAACTATTGTATGCGATGCGTGTATGTGAAGAGTGTATGCTTGTGTATTTTAATTTCTACTTGTTACGTGTTATGCCCACAAACCGGTCTAGAAAAACCCACCGTTGGCCTATTCAACACTTTTTTTCTTTTTTTTTCTCCATAAAATTCATGTTTACCAAATCTATGTGCATATAGATATTTAGTATATCGCATATTAATTACATTTTGGCTTGAGTTGTACTGCATCGGGATACAATATCAGCCTTATATTTGTCCCAAATCAGCTATTTTATCTTACAACTTCAGTGTTAAAAAGCACAACACGTGCATGTAACTTAAATCATCATATAATATACATATGAACAAGTCGTTTATGATATTACACCATAATCTACAAGACATGGTGCAGAGCACGTGTTTAGCAGGCCAACACATAGCCTTGTAACGTTACAGCACGGACCACCAAACCTGCTAACATGCTGCAGAACAACTAAAAAACTGCACATTTAAGACCCTTGTTAAAGTTCAGATTACCTGATATGCCGTCCTGGTAAATCATTGTAATTTGGCCATTGATATAATAAGAGCTGAGTCTCTTCTGCTTCTTCCTGGAGAAAGGGGGCAAATTCTCGCTCCTGTGGTTTAAGAGGCAGGAAATGCATCAGTCGCTTCTCTCTGCCCATCGACCGGACATGTGCGTCCACTACAGGACAAGAAACTGACCAAATCACACTGTTTGGACTAAAGATATGACAACAACAACAACCAAATAAATGAGCAGTAATTTAAAGTTGCTGTAAGCGAATTCAGCTGTTATGTACTTATTTAGATGTGTGAGATCTAAGTATTAAAAATGTCTAGGTGGTTCAAGACAAACTGTGAATACTGGCTTGCCAAAACTTTGCAAGTTACAATCAGTGTTGGGCTTGTTACTCCAAAAATGTAATTTATTACTCCTTACTAGTTACTCATTTCACAAGTAATATTATTACTTTACTTATTACTATCTGGCAACAGTAATTAGTTACATTACTTTTACTTCACGCCCCACAGAAGTTGTAATTGTGTATCTTCCCTATAAAATTATTCTAAAGTGTTTATTTCTGCCTCATAATTTGACCAAAATCTACATTGGATCACAGTCAGAAGTTATTACAAACACTCAATGGTGACTGATAGTGACTTTTAAGTAAAAGTGTTGTATTAATTGTCATGTGTAGCTAATTAGCTATAATTTCTCTGTTTTGCGCAAATATGATTATATTTCATGAAGTATTTTATCAAAAGAAATCACATAAGTTCATAAGATTTTTAATTATAGTACTATAACTTATATCGGGATCAGAGAGATGTGGGTGGGCAAGCCATGTAATGCCAGAGTAAAGTTACTGTTTACTGTGGTTGCAACTGTTACTGCCCAACACTGGTTACAATGAAGTTACATATAAGTCTGACACCTACGAAAACAGCACACAAAATCTGAACAGGCTGAAGCTCTGTGCCAAGTTTGCTGAATCTGACTAAAAGGCTTTAGGAGGAATTGCAGTCAGATGTGTTCACTGGGCATACCGAAAAACCTGATCAGTTAGAAACAGGACCATTTTGAAGGTATTTGCCAAGTCAGAAGAATGCAACATGAAAACTTTAAGCTGAGGATGATCGGGAAAATAAACCAAGTTTGTACAATAATTTTGTCATGCCAGTATTCATTAATTCATTATTTTTTTATTTAGCACTTTTCCTCTCTGGAATAAAAAAAAATGCATTAATATTATAAAGATGCATCAATATTTAACAATTTCTGACACATTTAGTGGATCGTCACTGCAGGTTTTACATTACATTTGTATATTATTCTTTTAAACTACACATTTTATGATGTAAATTATTATTATATGCAGAGGAGTTGTGTGCGCTGTGTGAACATGATGTTAATGTAGTTCTAGACTAAATGTGAATGTGCATTAATTCATCCCACTCACAAAAAAAACTGATTTAGTATTCATCAAAATGAATTAAAACTGTTCTACTGTGCAGACGTGAATTTACATTTGCTTCAGCCTGAGGTTTATTCATTACACTTTTTGGTGTGAAAGGGCTTTTATATTTGCTATAAATAGAACTTCTTATATTAAAAACAATCAAGCCCTGCTCATATTTAAAAAGTAACGCGCAAGTAACGCAAAAGTAACGTGACGCATTACTTTCCATAAAAAAGTAACTAAGTAACGTAATTAGTTACTTTTTTAGGGAGTAACGCAATATTGTAATGCATTACTTTTAAAAGTAACTTCCCCCAACACTGCTTGTTTTTGATAAATGTACTCGGAGATTAAACAAATATGCTACAGAAAGAGTTCAGGTGTTTGTTTGTTTTCAGCGTTTGGCAGTGCTGCCTGTAGGCTACTCTTAGTATCAGCAGGTGGCGCTGTTCAACAAGCCATACGGTCATTCAACACCACAATACCGCAATGAAAACTGTCTTAAACCTACAGACAGACCCTCAGCCTCCTATAATTTCATTAATGTTGATCATCAACCCCCGTAATGCTGAAACAATTTATAAACTAGGGTAAACACAATCGAGTCTAATGCTGGGAACTGTGCTTAGGGGGCTCTCTGAGCACAGACAGATGATTAATGCTGCTGCTTTTTGTCTAATTAGTGTCTGGGCAAAATTAAACCATTTGCAACCGATTTTATTTTCCCTCGGGATACAGATAAAGTAAACGGAACCTATTTGTACGAAAAAAATCCAAATGTTTCTTTTTGAAGGCTACTATGAGAGTATTCAGTGCACTCAGTAGCGCATCTGTTGAACAAACGCAGCTATATCCAGATGAGGGCAGTAGTGTATTACTGTACTGAACTCTAACACAGCTACATTTGACACTTTTATGAAAGATTTTACTTCTGGAGCTAAAGCAATTTAAAAACTGACGGCATCCCCTCAATACTTTTGACCGAGATCATCACAAAAGGAATGGCTATATAGCCTACCTGTTGAAAAAACCAGCATATGCTGGTTAGGTATAATACTGGTTTGAGCTGGTCCTTAGCTGGTCATGTGCTGGTCCTAAACTGGTCCGACCAGCTTAAAACCAGCACATGACCAGCTAAAGACCATCATAAACCAGCAAAGGACCAGCTCAAACCAGCATCCCAGCTTCAAAACATACCTACCCTTACAAAAAAGTAGTATACTTCGTTTATTTTAGTAAGTATACTTAAGTAAAGTTCAAGTATATTTTTTATGTAGTAAGTATACAAATATCAGTGTACTAGCAGTATACTTGTAAGTGTACTATTTCAATACTCCTTGGGACTAAATTGGCCCACTTTCTAGTATATAAAAGTATACTTTAAGTATTACAGTAGTAACCTTTGAGTACACAACTAGTTTACACCTATGTTTTTAGTTTGTACTGCAACTATACTAAAAGTGAACTTATAGGTATACTGATAGTTTACTAATTAAATACTTGTAG
>NW_015505945.1:430881-459560 GCF_001515645.1 Sinocyclocheilus grahami
CAGTCAGAAGTTATTACAAACACTCAATGGTGACTGATAGTGACTTTTAAGTAAAAGTGTTGTATTAATTGTCATGTGTAGCTAATTAGCTATAATTTCTCTGTTTTGCGCAAATATGATTATATTTCATGAAGTATTTTATCAAAAGAAATCACATAAGTTCATAAGATTTTTAATTATAGTACTATAACTTATATCGGGATCAGAGAGATGTGGGTGGGCAAGCCATGTAATGCCAGAGTAAAGTTACTGTTTACTGTGGTTGCAACTGTTACTGCCCAACACTGGTTACAATGAAGTTACATATAAGTCTGACACCTACGAAAACAGCACACAAAATCTGAACAGGCTGAAGCTCTGTGCCAAGTTTGCTGAATCTGACTAAAAGGCTTTAGGAGGAATTGCAGTCAGATGTGTTCACTGGGCATACCGAAAAACCTGATCAGTTAGAAACAGGACCATTTTGAAGGTATTTGCCAAGTCAGAAGAATGCAACATGAAAACTTTAAGCTGAGGATGATCGGGAAAATAAACCAAGTTTGTACAATAATTTTGTCATGCCAGTATTCATTAATTCATTATTTTTTTATTTAGCACTTTTCCTCTCTGGAATAAAAAAAAAATGCATTAATATTATAAAGATGCATTAATATTTAACAATTTCTGACACATTTAGTGGATCGTCACTGCAGGTTTTACATTACATTTGTATATTATTCTTTTAAACTACACATTTTATGATGTAAATTATTATTATATGCAGAGGAGTTGTGTGCGCTGTGTGAACATGATGTTAATGTAGTTCTAGACTAAATGTGAATGTGCATTAATTCATCCCACTCACAAAAAAAACTGATTTAGTATTCATCAAAATGAATTAAAACTGTTCTACTGTGCAGACGTGAATTTACATTTGCTTCAGCCTGAGGTTTATTCATTACACTTTTTGGTGTGAAAGGGCTTTTATATTTGCTATAAATAGAACTTCTTATATTAAAAACAATCAAGCCCTGCTCATATTTAAAAAGTAACGCGAAAGTAACGCAAAAGTAACGTGACGCATTACTTTCCATAAAAAAGTAACTAAGTAACGTAATTAGTTACTTTTTTAGGGAGTAACGCAATATTGTAATGCATTACTTTTAAAAGTAACTTCCCCCAACACTGCTTGTTTTTGATAAATGTACTCGGAGATTAAACAAATATGCTACAGAAAGAGTTCAGGTGTTTGTTTGTTTTCAGCGTTTGGCAGTGCTGCCTGTAGGCTACTCTTAGTATCAGCAGGTGGCGCTGTTCAACAAGCCATACGGTCATTCAACACCACAATACCGCAATGAAAACTGTCTTAAACCTACAGACAGACCCTCAGCCTCCTATAATTTCATTAATGTTGATCATCAACCCCCGTAATGCTGAAACAATTTATAAACTAGGGTAAACACAATCGAGTCTAATGCTGGGAACTGTGCTTAGGGGGCTCTCTGAGCACAGACAGATGATTAATGCTGCTGCTTTTTGTCTAATTAGTGTCTGGGCAAAATTAAACCATTTGCAACCGATTTTATTTTCCCTCGGGATACAGATAAAGTAAACGGAACCTATTTGTACGAAAAAAATCCAAATGTTTCTTTTTGAAGGCTACTATGAGAGTATTCAGTGCACTCAGTAGCGCATCTGTTGAACAAACGCAGCTATATCCAGATGAGGGCAGTAGTGTATTACTGTACTGAACTCTAACACAGCTACATTTGACACTTTTATGAAAGATTTTACTTCTGGAGCTAAAGCAATTTAAAAACTGACGGCATCCCCTCAATACTTTTGACCGAGATCATCACAAAAGGAATGGCTATATAGCCTACCTGTTGAAAAAACCAGCATATGCTGGTTAGGTATAATACTGGTTTGAGCTGGTCCTTAGCTGGTCATGTGCTGGTCCTAAACTGGTCCGACCAGCTTAAAACCAGCACATGACCAGCTCAAACCAGCATCCCAGCTTCAAAACATACCTACCCTTACCAAAAAGTAGTATACTTCGTTTATTTTAGTAAGTATACTTAAGTAAAGTTCAAGTATATTTTTTATGTAGCAAGTACACAAATATCTCAAGCCCTGCTCATATTTAAAAAGTAACGCGAAAGTAACGCAAAAGTAACGTGACGCATTACTTTCCATAAAAAAGTAACTAAGTAACGTAATTAGTTACTTTTTTAGGGAGTAACGCAATATTGTAATGCATTACTTTTAAAAGTAACTTCCCCCAACACTGCTTGTTTTTGATAAATGTACTCGGAGATTAAACAAATATGCTACAGAAAGAGTTCAGGTGTTTGTTTGTTTTCAGCGTTTGGCAGTGCTGCCTGTAGGCTACTCTTAGTATCAGCAGGTGGCGCTGTTCAACAAGCCATACGGTCATTCAACACCACAATACCGCAATGAAAACTGTCTTAAACCTACAGACAGACCCTCAGCCTCCTATAATTTCATTAATGTTGATCATCAACCCCCGTAATGCTGAAACAATTTATAAACTAGGGTAAACACAATCGAGTCTAATGCTGGGAACTGTGCTTAGGGGGCTTTCTGAGCACAGACAGATGATTAATGCTGCTGCTTTTTGTCTAATTAGTGTCTGGGCAAAATTAAACCATTTGCAACCGATTTTATTTTCCCTCGGGATACAGATAAAGTAAACGGAACCTATTTGTACGAAAAAAATCCAAATGTTTCTTTTTGAAGGCTACTATGAGAGTATTCAGTGCACTCAGTAGCGCATCTGTTGAACAAACGCAGCTATATCCAGATGAGGGCAGTAGTGTATTACTGTACTGAACTCTAACACAGCTACATTTGACACTTTTATGAAAGATTTTACTTCTGGAGCTAAAGCAATTTAAAAACTGACGGCATCCCCTCAATACTTTTGACCGAGATCATCACAAAAGGAATGGCTATATAGCCTACCTGTTGAAAAAACCAGCATATGCTGGTTAGGTATAATACTGGTTTGAGCTGGTCCTTAGCTGGTCATGTGCTGGTCCTAAACTGGTCCGACCAGCTTAAAACCAGCACATGACCAGCTAAAGACCATCATAAACCAGCAAAGGACCAGCTCAAACCAGCATCCCAGCTTCAAAACATACCTACCCTTACAAAAAAGTAGTATACTTCGTTTATTTTAGTAAGTATACTTAAGTAAAGTTCAAGTATATTTTTTATGTAGCAAGTACACAAATATCAGTGTACTAGCAGTATACTTGTAAGTGTACTATTTCAATACTCCTTGGGACTAAATTGGCCCACTTTCTAGTATATAAAAGTATACTTTAAGTATTACAGTAGTAACCTTTGAGTACACAACTAGTTTACACCTATGTTTTTAGTTTGTACTGCAACTATACTAAAAGTGAACTTATAGGTATACTGATAGTTTACTAACAGAGCACAAGTATAGCTCAAATATATTTAGACTTTTTCTAAGTATGGGTCAAGTATACTTAAATGTCATTTTAAGTATATTTCTGAGAAGTACATAAAGCCAATTTCTGAGAAGTACATAAAAAGTAGACTAAAAGTATACTTTCCTATTTTTAGTTTAAAAGAAGTATACTAATAGCACACTTGAATAAACTTCTTTTTCATAAGGGTAACCATGCTGGTTTTTTCAACAGGGCTAGCATAGTAGCAAATTAGTTTATTATAATATTTCAGCACCTGCTTTTATTCGGCATAGGTCCTTTTCACTCATAATTGATTTGCAAAGTCCTGCAGAAGTGATTGGTGATACTGTAACCGCTAAATTATATGTGCGAGGTGACACTTCACTGCTCACTTGAGAGATAACAAGAAAAAGCAATCAAATGCTCAAATGACCGACAATTTGCCATGTTAAGCTGACTGTCGAATTATCTGTCGCCCCTACAACAACCAGTGACTCAATTACAATAAAATGCTTACACTGTGGGCTGAAAATGACTGTCCCTCCGTCGGTGTTGGTTTATGTGTCCTCAGAGATATGCTGCATGTGCAGATGAGCTGCTTAAAGAGACGCACTGGGTCATAAACGCCCAGTGCAATTAAAGTCTTCAAACTGGGGATGAGACTCTGAGTGATTTATCAAAATTAGCTTCTTTCCGCTTTTTATCTGGAGAAAAGAGAAAGTCAATGCATGAGACCTTTAACCCTGTCATATAACTTTGACAGTATGCATTCAAACCAGTCGATTTCCTGCTTTATGCTCAAATGTTCATAAAATCTTCCCCAGAGAAAGTGCTGGGCACACTCGTGCAGATTTGGGGAAATTAAAGTTTTAAAATATTAAAGGTTTCAAAGATTTACTTTGACCATTTATTGGTTGTTCATGCATGCTGTCAGGTTATATTTATGACAGTAATTTTACTGTATTTAATTGGAATATGAATATTTCAATGTATAGTTTATACCCTTAAGCTGTAAGGGACTTTCAGAAAATGTGATTTTAATCACAGAATTATAAAGTGCCTTTAGAAAGGCAGAAGTGTTATAGATCATGGGATATTATATTAAGTTCATTTTTTGCATAGTAGTCAAATATGAACTTGTGAAGACTTACACAAATCTGTCCAGATCAGCTTAGAAATCATTTACTTCTAGATTTTTCAGTCAACAAAAATAATCTTTTGGAGTGCAAATTGATCAGATTAAGTATGGAAATCATGCTTTCTCTTATCTTTCTTTCTTTTGTCTTTTATCTGAGTCAAAAAAATTCTCAGGCTTCAATTCAAATATATCACAGGTTCTCTGAACAGAAATGAGATGTCTAATAATTGAAAAGTAGCTTAATTTAATTGTATTATTTTGGCAATAAATGAATAATGACCTATTATTGGTAATCCTGTAAAAATGGTTAAATTATAATTTTTTAAAAATTCTAACTACAACTTGTGAATTCAAAATTGTAATGTTCAAATCAAACTTTATTTCAACTTTTTTTTAAAGCAAATTTTTGTAGTTTGTAGATTTCAAAATCATATGCCAACTGGGACAAAATAAAATATTTAAAATAAAAAAATAAAGCAGCTCAGTGTCCTGATCTTCCAGACTTGAAGACCACACTGAATATTGGGAAATGCACAGCTTTAAGACTGAGAACAGATAGAATATTATGAATATTACAAAAATTCCAAATAGTGGCCCTAGACTTTTGGACCCCACTGTATCTATTAGTGTCATTGAAATATCTTTAATATTAGCATGTTGGACTTTGACCACTCTCCTCTACGGGTTTTTGGCAGAACTCATATTGTTTTAATTCCTCAATGGTTAAGTCATATAGAGAATCAGGGTAGTCTGGGGCCGCAGTGCCTTTTTTGGGAATGTCATGTGAGAGTGCTGATGCCGTTTTGCCTGAAAATAAAGTTGGAGCTGTCTGGAAGTTGTGGAATGTGTGGCAGGCTCAGGGCCAGTGCTGTGTTTGGAGACGACTGGGCCGGATAGCAGGGTTCTCAGGGACACCCAGACAGACAGGAGGCAGGTACTGCTGATCTTCATTCTTCTCCTCCCACCGCATCTACACAGTCATGAGGAGAATGCAATACAGAAAAAACTGTTCTAAGAATAGCCTTTATCACAGTTGAGCAATATCCCATGTGAATCCAAACGCTTAAGTCCATCATTTGATGGCAGCTCCTTTTTCTGCTGAAGGGAGGACATTGCTGCTGATGCTCTTGTTTTAGGGCCAGTGCTTTGCGATGCCCCTTGGCAAAGTGTCGGCATTGATGGAGACACAGTCCTCAAATTGTTTATAATTTTAGTTTTAGGTAACTATAGTAACCCTTGTACTGTAAAAGTAGTCCCTAGAACTCATATGCTATATTCCGATTCTTCTGCAAAGTAAGGAAGAGACCATCATTTAAAATAGTATTTACTGACAACCTTGTTTGAAAGCCATGGTCACCATTCATTACGATGGAAATCAGCAGCTTGGACATTTTTCTAAATATCTGCAATTTTGTTCCACAGAAGAAAGAAATGAGTATTATAATAATACAGCAGCAAAATACCTCACTTCGTCTTCTTCAGAGCATGTCTTTAAGGAACATTTCCCATCGCTCTGTAAACGGCCTTACATGTCTTACAGCAAATAAAAAGTCACCCATGCAGAAACAGACACTCTGCCTTATACAAGCCAAATCCCAGGAGGACAATAATAGTTAATTCCTTTCATTATTTTATTCCCATTGCAGGGGGTTATAAATTTAACAAAGTCGTCTTGAAACTATTCCAGAAACTCCCAGGGCAGCCCTAAGGTTTAATGGAGCGTGCTTGCTCTTATCTTTGAAAAGGGCCATTCGGTTATTGGAGGATGGGGGAGGAGTGGATCATTAGCACATGTGATGCCAAGGTGATCATATGCTGCTGGCTGTTTGTATTGGGCATTAAAAACAGCACTGCAATCAGGGAAATAAATACATTGGGAAAACGTGGTAAATAAATTCCAGCAATGTGCCTGATGTAGAGGAGAAATAAGCTTGTGGATGTCTAATGATAACAGATGCTTTGTTCCTAAAATGACACACTTTGAAAGCTGTCCCTTGTGAAAAAAGACGTGCACTTTAACATTCTTTTAAAAAGAGCACTTATAACAGATATAGTATACTTATAAAAAATATACTTAATGAACTTAAATGAAAATGTTTTATATTTTTAGATATATTTTACATTTGTATTAAATGGAATTATTTGAACTTTAAAGTTTTTTTTTCTTGACCCACATAAGTGGCACTTAAGCACACCTTTATATGAAATACTCTTTGAAATACTAAAATATATTTTTATGTATTTATTACTGAACTTGTATGTCATGTGTTTAAATATATGTGTAATTACACATTTATAATGATGAAGTTGCAATTTAGTATGTTTAAAATATATGAACTTTAAGTGTAATATCAAATAAAACACCAGTTAAAATTATAATCAAGTACTTTACATGTGCTTATTAGTTAACACATCAAAACAAGTCTGCTTATTTAAAGCATGACAAAAGATTATTAAAACATAATGATATGTGCTTTAAAGTAAAACTTTTAAATTACATTATTACAAAGTGCACTTAAGGGTCTACTCTCTTTAAGCGCACTTAAGTGTCCTTTTATTTCAATAAAACTATTATTATTTGCATTTTGCATTATTATTAATTATATTAAAAGCAAGTACAGATTTTAAAAATATACTTTTAAGATGTAAAGTACAAGTGCACATTCAATAGAATTAGCCACACTTCTTTTTCACAAGGAGTTCGGTGGCATATTGGAGAATATTTCATGATTTGTGATGCTTAATATGGCCATTATGAAACACATAGTTCCAACTGTAAATTCTGATCAGATAAGCCGCATTTAAAGGTGTTGTTAAACAGACATCTATAAGTGCATTCTTTATTAATACAGCGAGTTACTTGGCACCCTAAACTTGTTGTCACTTAATGTGACTATTTATTGAACACTTGTGTCTGTTATCATATAATTGTTGTTTGTGCTTCACAATGTGCTTAAGAAAACATACCTACAGTATTATTAGGTCCAACTAGCTTCTGTAAAAAGCAACTTTCTACATCAGCCAAGTTTCAATGTTTTTTGATGAAATGGGTTTTTTTTTTTCATTTCTTTTTTCAAGCAATTATATTATATTAAATGTTTACCAGTGCCCAATATTTTAGAGTGCTCTTAAAAGCATGGAAAAAACCTGGATATTTCCCCGTTTGCTGTCTTTGACGTAACACCTCAGGATAGTTCGTAATGAAGGGCTTGAGAGTTTTTGTACTATTCAACATAGTAGCTACTTAACAGAAAGGCAAAACTGTCCATTTGCGCTCTATCTTCAAAATCTTTTGAGTGATACAAAGGTCTTGCATGTCTGTGATTGTAATTTCTCTTTTTTTCTGCCCTTTCTTCCCCTGGCTTCATAATGTTTGCTGTCCTGTATCTATAAGTGCATTCTTTATTAATACAGCGAGTTACTTGGCACCCTAAACTTGTTGTCACTTAATGTGACTATTTATTGAACACTTGTGTCTGTTATCATATAATTGTTGTTTGTGCTTCACAATGTGCTTAAGAAAACATACCTACAGTATTATTAGGTCCAACTAGCTTCTGTAAAAAGCAACTTTCTACATCAGCCAAGTTTCAATGTTTTTTGATGAAATGGGTTTTTTTTTTTCATTTCTTTTTTCAAGCAATTATATTATATTAAATGTTTACCAGTGCCCAATATTTTAGAGTGCTCTTAAAAGCATGGAAAAAACCTGGATATTTCCCCGTTTGCTGTCTTTGACGTAACACCTCAGGATAGTTCGTAATGAAGGGCTTGAGAGTTTTTGTACTATTCAACATAGTAGCTACTTAACAGAAAGGCAAAACTGTCCATTTGCGCTCTATCTTCAAAATCTTTTGAGTGATACAAAGGTCTTGCATGTCTGTGATTGTAATTTCTCTTTTTTTCTGCCCTTTCTTCCCCTGGCTTCATAATGTTTGCTGTCCTGTTTTTTTTTTTTTTGTCCTTTAAAGCATAAAAAAGGGCTTGATATTCATAGGTTTCAGTCACGTGACTGGTGCGGAGACTGAAGGGCAAAACATCCAGAGAACTGCAGCACAGGCCTGTCAATTTTCCATCTGTTTCAAGCCACGAATATTTAGATCACCACTCAAAAGAATGATGGTACACTGACTTCTGTTAAGGGCGAATGGCTTATGTTTCTTTCCCACGCTCCTCTTCAAACGACTGTTCAGGGACTATGTAAGCTTGGTGAGCGGGTACGAAATTCCACGAAAAGGCAGATTGTTTCACAGCAGCAAAAAATACCCATGTATAGATATACACTGTAACTATGACAGATATATATATATTTATGACAGTGAATTCCACGCACTTAACTGTACTCCCAGAAATACACAAAACTACATGTGAAACTTTTGCGCATTGCACTCATATTCTGGGTTTATCTGTTCGACTGTACAAAGTATGCTTTATTAATAAGGTGTACTAAATGTAGTCCTCCAATAGCATGTTGCATGACTTGCGTTCCTATTCTGGGCGCATCTGTTCACTTATCCGGATCATTTGTATAAATTGTGTATTCATAAAAAGGTGTATGAATTCAACGAAATTCCACGAAAAGGCAGATTGTTTCACAGCAGCAAAAAATAAATACCCATGTATAGATATACACTGTAACTATGACAGATATATATATATTTATGACAGTGAATTCCACGCACTTAACTGTACTCCCAGAAATACACAAAACTACATGTGAAACTTTTGCGCATTGCACTCATGTTCTGGGTTTATCTTTTCGACTGTACAAAGTATGCTTTATTAATAAGGTGTACTAAATGTAGTCCTCCAATAGCATGTTGCATGACTTGCGTTCCTATTCTGGGCGCATCTGTTCACTTATACGGATCATTTGTATAAATTGTGTATTCATAAAAAGGTGTATGAATTCGTTCTTTCAATAACGCTTTCTTAGTGCAGTATAGTACTTACTACTAAACTGGTAAAAGTAATTGGCGGGTAGCGGAGGGAGCCTTGTTTTGCGCTCCAGTGGAGCGTTCAGGTGAAAACTATTAAACTGCAGTGCCTTTAGGCAGTCAGCACTGTCATGATATCATTTTCCTGCAGCTCAGTGATTGGCTGACAAAAACCTGTAAAACAGAGTGTACAAAAGCAAAGATGGAACAAAAAAATCGAAATGAAAATCGCATGTGCCAGCCAAGAAACTACCATTGAGAGAAATCAGAATGCTAAAGGGAATACTACTTTAACACACAGCCTCTCATAACTTTATTAGTAAATTTCCAGCTGTGGTTGCCGGAATTTTACTGTAAAAAATATGGTAGCAACATTTTAGTTTTTACGGTATTAAGTTACATTTACAGTTAAATACCGTAATTTTATTAACTGATATAATGTTAATATACCAACCTATTGAAGTACTGAAATCTTTTTTGTACCTTTGTAATATACTGATAACCACCAAATGCAGGTGGTGATGAGAAAGTCACATGATGAACCAAAGCCTATCACAAGCAGCTTTTAAATAATAACATATATAGAAGGTGCACAGTGTCATTCAAATTAAAATTTCAAAAAACATCAAATTTGAAATGTAACGCAGGGAATTCTGGGAATGTCAATTTACGGTTATTCACTGTAAATTATACGGTCTTTTTCACTTCCAAAAACGGTATACCGTAAAATTACATGTACAGTTTTTCACCATATATAGTATAGGGGAATTTACCATTAGCCATTTAACAGGTCTTTTACAGTCTTTTACCATTAAATTCACGGTCATTTTTTACAGTGTAGATTCTTGCAGAAGTGATCTGGTTTGGAGAACCAAGTTTAAAAGGAAGAACGTTTGAGCACGTCTCTTTCAGCGCAGAATTATAACAAAGTCTTTGATGTGCATTATCTGTCACATCTGTGCCATATGTCAGGGAACGCAGGGAACAGGATAAGAGCAGATTCAGGTTACAGCTGTGCAATCTAAAAGATCAAACAATGCGCCTATCAGCAAGCTGGCAAAGGGGTCGTACTCGTGCAGCTGGAGGTGTATGTTTGCCAGGATTGAGCTTGATTGCATGCTTTTGAAAACACTTGTTTGCGCTTTATGTGAGTACTGAGCATCATGTCAATTATCAGTTGATATTGTCACTGCTTTATGTATTTGATTCTCTAATGTGCAGAATCTCATTACTTTCTAATTTAGTGAATATGGTGCGTTTGCTCCAAGCACATTAACTGAAGTGCTGTGAACATGACATCAGAAACCTCAGCATCCTCATAGCTGTACACCAGAGAGCGATAGAAAGCACACATGTGGGTGTCATACACTGTGTGTGTGTGTGTGTGTGTGTGTGTGTCATACACAGGCAGGACTCTGGCTCGCAGTGAGCTCTGCAACATGGGAGGAGTCCGGGAACATGGCAAAGAATGATGTTTTTCTCTTAATAAAATCCCTTGTTTTCCACTGCATGGTGAAAGGACATGAAACCGGCCCAATTCTAAGAAGTCCTGTTAGTGGTCAACTTTTCCCCTTCATTAGTTCATTTTAAATAGTCCTGCAGTGTGATAAATTAATTTTTTAATATGGGATTTTAAGTACAAATATTATATGCAGTCTGTCAGCATTATATAACAGCTGCATACATTATCATTATTTAAAAAAATTAGATAAAAAAAATTCTTAACAGTTTTAGATTAAAACTAATCTGTAATCTGTGAAAGATTCCACATTCCAAAACAAAATTTATTTGTCACATAATGACTGTAAAGCCTTTCATTTTTTTCAAGTTTACTTGTAAAACTATTTGTAGTGTACAAAAAGCAAATATTGCCAGTATTATCTTTTATACTCTAAGTAACACTTGTTTTTTCCCCCCAGAAATAATATTTTTAAATTTAAATAACACCACACTCATGCACACAATATTTTGTGTGTGTGTGTGTGTGTGTGTGTGTGTGTGTGTGTGTGTGTTTACCCCAGACCACTTGGGATGCGTGTAATCAAATCCACTCAAAATACATCAGATGGAAACTCAACTAGCTTTGCCCCTTGTGGTTGCACTGGGGATGTACTTCTAATCAGAAATGTCCAATGATATTATAAAAGAAGAACACTGAAGTATTTTCTACTTCCCAGTGTTGTGCTTCATATTGGAAGACTGGTATCCTCTCTTCTGTTATTCATCCTGTTTTTCTCGTTCAGCAGCTGTGGATCATAGATGCATGCAGCACGGACACTACATCACTACATCTGTAACTTAGTTAAGTTTCTCTAAATTAAAAACATTTCATTCAGAGATGTTTGCAAGCAGTGATTATGAATCATAGGTACATGTACACTTGAGGGTACTTGGACAGATTGTTATTTTGCCTTGTTAAAACTATAAAACATAAATTATGACTTTTTAAAATATGAATAGGTTCTAAAATATTAAAGTCGTCAAAAGATTACTACACATATCATGGGTAATTGTAATTAACAACACAAAAAGTAAAAAAAATAATAAACAATTATTATGCAATTAATTAGTTAATTTAATTAATTAATATGTTTTGTTCATTAATGTGGATGACAGTTGTATGTATGTATAAATAAATAAATACATATGTTTATATTTATTTATAAAATATATAATTTATTTATTTGCTTTGAAAAGAAGTTAATGAGTCTCAGTACATTACATAAAAATGAATGACTTCATTGGCCATTTGAATGAGAACTATGAAAATGCTAGATGATATTAAGGGTAATTTCGGTGAAAAGAAACATTTCTGTTGTCAATAAAACAGTACTTGAGGACACCCTGTTTTAGGGCTTATAACATTTAACTGAGATCTGGAATGGCAGCATATTAGCAAGTGTTTTACTGTACTGTTCATGTGTGAATGAGGTAATCAGCAGGAGCTGGCATTCTGTGCTAGTCCTTCAGCCTCCACAGCAGCTGGCAACACAATGTACAGCCTCACAAAAAGAAGTGCGAGAAAGAAAGAAGAAGGAGTTCTTGATAAGCCTTCAGCACAGAAGAAGGCATGATGGAGAATGCCGGCTATGCGGAGCATTCACAACAATGTGTAGTGTCACTGGCAGAGCCCTACAAAAGCGCTGTTCTCTCAGCTGTCAAAGACGCCATTGTGGCATGAGTCGAACAGAACCAACCCGCCAAGACTCTTTATCACTCACACATTCCACTCATACTGCCCCCTGATGCACAAGAGAGTGCATTCCCCTCCATTCACCCTCTCCTTGAGTGGGGCCGATCTCTCTCAGCCCTTCTTTATTACACCTGCCTCCAGCCGGCATGCAAGAAACGGGACGGAAGCTGCCGGAAAGCGGCGGTTCCTGGGTGTCGCAAAGAGCACTCAGCACCTGAAAAGAGTTGCGCTTTCTGAAAATGCCACGACAGCTGATGTGTCCTGAAGGGATGATGCCTCCCGGGGCATGGTGTCAGTCAAGCGCGGGAAGCACCAGTCTACGTGCGCACGCCACCCAAAAGCCACACCGCAGCTAAGATCGTAATCTCTTTGAGGAAAAAGTGGGATAACAAGGGCTTTAGCCTGCTTATCCCACTCATGCTTCAAAGCAAGGATGTGTCGCTCAGCAGAGAGGAGCTTCTAACAGGATAAGTTGAAAATGCCACGACAGCTGATGTGTCCTGAAGGGATGATGCCTCCCGGGGCATGGTGTCAGTCAAGCGCGGGAAGCACCAGTCTACGTGCGCACGCCACCCAAAAGCCACACCGCAGCTAAGATCGTAATCTCTTTGAGGAAAAAGTGGGATAACAAGGGCTTTAGCCTGCTTATCCCTCTCATGCTTCAAAGCAAGGATGTGTCGCTCAGCAGAGAGGAGCTTCTAACAGGATAAGACATCTCAATCCTTTGGGGAAGTGATACAAATTGGGAACTAATTCCATTGTCCCGTATTCAACCCAGCCATTGTCTTGCCATCCAGCTTCGGGGATCGACAGCAACAGGGTTGCTCTCTCAGGGTCCTGGCAGGTTTGCTTGTTTAGGGCTTGGCCTACCCACCGAGAGGCTGTTCCTAGCCTGCCCAGCCTGCTGGGTAGGGGTAGGGTTTGGATCAGATCCCCTGCCGGGCTTGTCTTAGTGTGAGCGACAGGAGCCCCGGCCCAGCTCTTCACACACCCACCTCACCAACTCGACTTCCTCTTGGTTCCTAGAGCAACTGATTGACACTTGTTTAAGGGGCCTGGCTTCATTAAGACATTTGACATATGTGAGGTGCCTCCCTCCTGTCATGTCTTCCCTCCCTTGGCTCTCCTGACTGCGTTAATGGGTGCAGGTGGGAGCATGGGTTATGAAGTGAGTAAAAAATTGGCCACACACTTGCAGATCAAGGGTCACCATGCCAGAGCTGCATTTCCCAAAAATATTGTAAGTCTAATTAGATCAATGGTTTCTACAGTCTACTTTGCTTTGCGAAACATAGACATGCATATGCAGGTAATGCATGTGGCAGACACTGTAATCTAAAGTTACTTACATTGCATTGAAGGTGTAAGTTCATGCATTCCCTCTACCTGGAAGTCAGACCCATGATCTTGGCATTACTAATGCAATGCTCTACTGTTTGAGCTACAGGAAGGCAATGTGGGGGTTCATACCAGAATCAGGAACTTGAATAGAGTGCTAATCAAGATCCATCCATTTTTCAAAACTGCTTGTTCTATATAGAGTCCTGCAGTGATGATGTTTTTGTAGGACAACCAGAAAGTTAACATCGCCCTGGTTCCCTCTACAAAAGCTCAATAGGAATTTTCCATTGGCTTTTGGAATATTGCAGAAAATTAGCTCTGGGACCAACAAAAGTGTACAGTTCTAGCATGTTTTATTCATCTTGATAACCTTCACAAATGAACACAACTTTTAAATGTTGAAGAAGAAGGCTAAATACAACTGCCAGAAGTAAAGAGCTAAACGTAGGCTATATGTGAACTACACCACAGTTGCACTACTTCCCTATGTCACCACCAGGAAGCTTCCAACAACTCTTTTGGTCCTTATTTAAAAACTTTTCCACTGAAAGTTTGAGTTCGAATAGTTTTCATTAGAATAGTTTAAAGTGTGATTATAAACACACTAGTGAGTTTTCCTGTTCAGCATGATGATGTTTAATGCCTCTGGTAACCTCAGTAGTCCCATTTAGCTACTTGTTAGCAACTGGAGTCTGTCCCAGTGTTCTGGCCTGAAAGCAGGGATACACCCAGAATGTTGGACTTACCAAGATGACAACAAAATGACAATAACATTTTGTCAACCCCATTCATGAGACCCACCAGTGCCTAGTATGTGTAAAGGTGGATTATGTTGCTTGTTAATCTGGTTCATAGGTAAAATATCAGAAAGGGTGAGGAGTAGTACATGAAGCACATTATTAAATTGCAGAGCTGAATTGTTAAGGGCCGGTCCAGTTGATGAGCCTAATTGGGGACAAGACAGAATTTTGACGGATCACTTCCTGCATAAACCTTAGCATCTGTTCTAACTCAGTTAGTTGACAATGGCTGTGTTTGTAGGGATAGGGTGGAGTGTGGGACCACTGTGGGAGTGCATTGGCAGTTTGTAGATTTAGGCTGATTCGGATTTACAGGGGGCTGTCAGAAACCAGCATGTCAATGACAAGGGGAGGAAAAGAGAACACCCCCAACACAGCACTGACACTGACACAATATCTGTCCGTTGCGTTTTATTAAAGGAAAAGTTAACCCAAAAATGACAAATTTGACATCATTCACTCACCTTCATGTCAATCCAATATTTTTCCATGAGTCACATTCCAAGTTATTGAATATAGCACAAGTAATATTGTACAATTCCACTTTTTAAATTGCTCTTTTGTTATTTTGGAGCTTGAAAGCATCAGTCCCCATTCACTTTGATTGTATGAAATAAAAATGTAAATTATGACAGAATATTTGTTTTTGTTAGCACTTTATTTTTTTCTGCGTGCACATACTATGTGCTTACAATTACAATAACTGGGTAATAACTAGGTACTAACCCTGAACCTACCCCTAAACCTAACCTTAACCCATGAAGTTACCTTATATACACTGGAAGTACACGTACTGTAAAATAAAGTATAACTGAATATTCATTTTTGGGTGTACTAAAAATGTGACACAATATCATACATTTAGCAATTGGTCACTGTAAGGGCTGACTGACTGTACTCTCATGTTTTTGTTTTATATTCAGCATAGTGAAATGTGAGTAGTGCTGATTTATTCCAGTAAAACAGTCCATCAACAGGTAAAGCCATTCATGCCGATAGTTCATGTCATTGCCATCTGAATGAGATATATGTTCTACTGGGCTTAATTTATTTGTCAGGCTGCTTGTTCCTTAAATCTGCTGTAATCCATTGCATGTCCTGGGCAATGGTCTCTGCCTCTTTCCCTCGGAGGTCTTAAGGAAGTTAGTGATGAATGACTGGCCTGCACATTACAGTGGACCTCTGGCTGGTGCACTTTTCCTTCTTACCTGCATTGAGTCATGGCATGTGTTTGGTTTTTGTGAGAGAGTGCAGTCAAAGTCAATGCATTCCTCTGGCTGCTACATACCTCAGTGCTGCTCAGCCACAACCTCTAAGTGATTTCAGATGCCTGTCTGGCACTTCTGTCTATCCTAAACTCCCATGTCAAGTACTGTCTTAGGTTTTACATGTACATGGGCTTTTATTTTATGGCATACGCCCTCGACTTCCCCTAAACCATCAATTATCAGTCCAACTGAGAGTAAAAATGGCTTTGGTGAATAAATAAAAAGGATTTATTTGTCTGTTGTTGATGGTGAATTTATAAGGAGCTACATTATTAGGGTACCTGGTTTAAGTAAGAAAAATAATCTAACACGGGCTGAGGTAAGTGACATGCATGATTCAACAAAATGTCTAATAAAGAAAACATCTGTCATGACTTGCACGGTATCAACATTTGTTTTTTCTCCATGTGAGGAAAGACCAGGGCCAATGCTTAAAATCTTGGGCCCCCAAACTGTGACTGACCTGTGTTTGTCACAAATATACAAGGAAAAGATAAAAAAAATCAAACAATCCCATTGTAATAAAAGCTTAAATCTAATCTTAAATGAATAGAAATGATTAAATGTTTTTGGACTGTCAATTTTCTAATTTCACCCACAATCAGCAAGTTAATTTTGGATGCTGTCTACAGTATCATTCATATCTCACCAGCCTGTGACAGTTGTTTTTTCCTTTTTAGCCAACAATGTAATTGGCTCATGTAAGTAGATTTTAAATACATGGTGGTGTTGTGAATTTACATTCCCCTGAGTTTGTTTACTTTGCTGCGGTGGTTGTTGAGGTCTGGTTTGGGCCCTGGAGAACACAGTGATCTCATTGTGAGCATGAGAAGCTTGTGGCCCAGCACTGTGATTGAAAAGAACAACGTGCCAAACAGATGTAGGGGCTGCACTCTCTTGCTGAGCCCACTCTGCCCGTTGCCAAGCGCCTGAACCCTAGAAACAGGTGGAGGGTGCCTACTAATCTCTTATTAAAGTGGAGAAATATTTTAGCTATGCATATGCTCCACTCTGTTATTCTAGCCCTTGGCTGAGCACTGCCTTTCATTACCTAACAGGGCTCATGCTTTGCTCACAAACTCCGTTAAGTGCCTCTGGCTAAGAGGGAAAACAGACTAGAGAAAAGTCGTGTAGTGCTTCTCCCATGGTAAATCATGCTCCCATGCAAAATTGGTAATTTGAAAAATGAAGTAAATTTTGCACAGCACAGCTCACATATCGATGACATGTCATTCAGAGAAAAGTAAAGCCTATGGTATCGGATTAGTTATGTTATGTAAAAGACCATACAATGGAATGCCTATAGAGCCCAATAGTGCCCGTCCACTTTTTCATCAGCCTTTGGGTTTCCCATTCCTTTTTCCCTTAGGGGGTTTTAAAAAGTTATTGTTAAAGAGTTTTAAGCCTTGAACCAAACCAACCAGGTACAAGGTGAATGACAACATTACTTTGATTTGAAGCAAAAAAAAAAAAAATTTGAATCATGGGAAATTTAGTTTTTCACCAATATTATTACACATTATTGTTATTATTATTATTATGTTGGGCTGATGACTTCAACAAAAACATAAACCATCAATTATCAACCTTGTAGCCAACATTAGGTATGTCTTAAAATGCTTATAAGTTAATGTTAAATATCAGTTCCCCCGATGAGAAAACGAATGGAATTTTTTACTTGCAGAACCCAACTATTACACTTTTAAAGCATCCCTTTAGTCTTAAAGAGTGAAAGAGTAAATAGTCTACCCAACAAACGTCATCTGTATTTCACAGAAGGAAGTCGGTAACATGCTAACTAGACAAACCTTGAAGGATCCATGAAGCAAAGATGGCAGATTTCAGACTCTGTACCTAACTGCCATTGCGATTAATGGGAAAGCTAACAGATAGAAATTTTGCAATGGAACATATTAAATTTACACTGGTTGTTGAGCTATTGTTTTTATGTCCAACCCAGTCAGGCTGCTCAAACAAACAAACTGCAATTCGGTTTGGTGCCACTAGTAACACAGAAATTACATTTAAACCTATCCTGGGATAGGAGGAGATGGTTAGATTTTAGATGGACAAAGAAAGTTGAAATGACCCGGCTGTGGGATCAAGATAATGAGAGTGAATGAGAGGATAAACCTGTTGAAGAATCAACTCTGCTACATTGTACACTGGCTTCCACCTGCTCAATTCATCCATCAGCAGACCACAGAGAGTTTAGACATGAGCAAAGGAAACAAAGGTGCCAGTCTGCGAACAGGAGCAGGCCTTCTAATGAATCTCTTCCTCTCATCACATGACCTTGAGTCTCAGTGATTAGCACCACTAATGAAAATGTTTGGTCTTCAGTTCTGGGGAGGAAAGAGGAATCCATTTCTTAAAGCTTATAAGCACTGACCATGTCCAGACCTTCTCTATCTGGCCAGGGGCCAGAGCGCAGATATTTGGGTGAATAACTCTTACTGTGTGTCTGTATCCAAATGAGACACCACAGCCCTGTGGACTGGCTTTTCATGGCAGGAACTGGAAGGTTTATAGCCGAAAGGTTTAGAAAGAGTTTTGCAGGAGGAGACTTTGTATTGGACTCTAAAGCTCTACTCGGATTTCCAACATAGCATTCACACTTGCAACAAGGATAAGATGGGTAGGGTTTGGAATAAAATGTTTGGGACTGGGCAGGCAATTTAAATCTGCTTAGAATGAGATGGACTGATTCACCGTGCATTTCTAAGGCATGATGCATAATGCTTTTTTTCTTCTTCTAAATATCTCTTGAACTTTTGAGATAAAGAGTTTGATGTACAGTGAAAACATACTGTAACTTCAGAAGTCAAACCATCCAGCTAGTAAAAAACAAATAGCATTTATTTAAATTAATAGTAACTTTCTGACATCAGATGAATATATTTGAACACATGACAAATTTACACTTTAGTAATGCCTATTGGGCAGGATAGATGTTATTCCCAAACACCAGAAGAGCTAATGATAAAGTTTGTCATTTGTGTGCTGTTTCTGGTTCTGTGTAGCACCTACAGAACCTGCTCTACTGTTTGAGCTACAGAAACACATTTCAGCACAGACTGTTTTGTGAATATGACACAATGTACAGTAGAATATGTAATGTATTGAAGGATGTGGCTGTTATTTGATAACAAACCCTATATTTGATGACAAACCTGAAGCTTGTGTGTGAGCAGAAACCGCTCAGAAAGCATACAGTCGCCCATTTAACATGCAAACAGTATGTTTTATTGAGGACTGTTCAATTCAAAGTATTAGAGAAAAGGTTGAAAATGGATATGGTTAAAACGAAAGTATGACTTTTCCTATAGCACTAACTCTACACTGTAAAAAAAAATCTGTGACATTTACGGTAAAATACCGGCAGCTGTGGTTGCCAGAACTTCACCGTAAAAAATATGGAAGCTAAATTTTAGGTTTTACATACCGTATTTCATTAACTGCTGTAATGTTAAAAAACCAACATATTGAAGTTAATATCTGTTTTGAACCATTGTAATACACTGATAACCACCAAAAACTGGAGGTGATGAGAAATTCACATGATGAACCAAAGCTCATCACAAACAGCTTTTCTACGAGCTGAGGAGGGCAATACTTACATATAGAAGGTGCACAGTGTCATTCACACAAACACTAAACACCATCGTGGTGACACACATGATACTGAAATGATGCAATAAACATTAATCTAACAACATTAGATGTAAGATTATACCCTAATGTACACAACTAATAAGAAAAAACTAAGAAACATGTTATTTCAACAAAAAAACATAAAATATGAAGTGTCATGCAGGGAATTCTGGGAGTGTCAATTTACGGTTTGTCACTGTAAATTATACAATGATTTTTTTCTTTTACACTTCTAAAAACCGTATTTTTAACAGTATTTTACTGTAAAATTACATTAAATGTAATTACATTTATTCACCGAATATAGTATGGAGATTACTGTTAACCAGTTAACAGGTTTTTACTGTAGCATTTTTACAGTATTTTACTGTTAAAATCACAATAATTTTCATAATTTCATCATTATCATTATAAGTAGAGCTAAGTGGAAAAATATGATATGAACCTATTAAATGTGGAGCCTTTTGTCTTCTAGCTGCTCATGTTTACTTTGAATTGATTCAGACTTCTCAAAGTGTGCTGAACAATAGTATTTCTACCACAGCACTAAAGTTAGGAAGGGTCCCATAGGAAGGGAATGAGAATAGTGTTTTCTGTGTCCTGGTGAGAATGTAGAATGTGAGGGGTGGGGAACCTGTCTGCAGCCCGATACCTCCTTCAGACTCCCTCATACTCTTCTTTTCATTATATTCCTCTTGTGTTCAAGTTGGGTCACAGCTGCCAGGTCTGTGAAGTTATTTATATTGTGTATTCCACTAAATGTAGCCAGTTTTTTTTCTAGTTGTCCTCTTATTAATCCTCATATACTTGAGATAAAACTGATTATTGTGCTAGATTAAAAATATACATTTTCTCATCTGTCTTTGTGCGTCCTAGAGAGTATAAAATGTACAGTCCTAAAAGAGATCTTATTTAGACTGGGGTCAGCATGGTCACTTGCATTTGGTTTGTTAAGCTTTAAAATATTAACAAAGGGGCTGTTTACTCTTATTGTGGACTATTTCATTAAAATGTCCTAAAGCAGTCTAGGCAATCAAGTTGCGTATACCATCCTGGTTGGGAATCAAGAAAAAATATCAGAACCAAATGGCGCTTGGATCCATTAATGGTTCTTGCACATGTATTATCAACCGATGCAGGCTGAGTACTGTACCATAATGGTAGTGACAGAGTTTACTAGCATTAATTAAATTATTGGGGTGCAACACCACAAATCTACAGCACGAAACAGACAGTGTGATCAGTGTAGCCCAATTCCCAAACAAAGGATTCTTGTGACTTTTAGTGAATCGAAAAAAAATAGAAAAAAAATTCAACACAACCAATGTAATCCGACTCCCAAATATGAGATCAGTGTAGATGGCTGATTGCATCAGTGGTATTTTTATATAAAAATAAATTAATAACATATGTTATGCTACTACTGTTTTATTTATTTATAATTTATTTTTTTTGTATATAGAGCTTGAAAGGCACCATATTGAATTTTATGCAGAAGAAAACAAGGTTGTGAGGCAGAGACCTACAGTCTTCAGTCTTTACAAAGTACGAAGGTCCTAGATCACATGTCATTTTAAAAACTTTTGGAAAGACTTTTCATCAGCTGAATGATCAGTATGTTCCTAAACAACAGTCGATTGAACAAAATGTACTTCTATCCCTCATAGCTTCGTTTTCATTCCTGTCAGAAAATTAAATGTGACCCTGGACCACAAAACCAGTCATAAGGGTCAAATTTTTCGAAATTGAGATTTATACATCATCTGAAAGCTGAATAAATAAGCTTTGTTAGGATAGGACAATATTTGGCCGAGATACAACTATTTGAAAATCTGGAATCTGAGGGTGCAGAAAAAATCAAAATATTGAGAAAATTGCCTTTAAATTTGTCCAAATTAAGTTCTTAGCAATGCATATTACTAATCACAAATTAAGTTTTTATATATTTACAGTAGGAAATATCTTCATGGAACATGATCTTTACTTAATACCCTTATGATTTTTGGCATAAAAGAAAAATCAATAATTTTGACCCATACAATGTATTTTTGGCTATTGCTACAAATATACCCCAGCGACTTACGACTGGTTTTGTGGTCCAGGGTCACAAATATGCCATTACCATTACTGAGGTATATAGATGAATTACTACGCAGCATTCAAGCCACCTCTAAAAGACTGTGAAAAGTCATTTAAATGTCTGTGTAAAAACCTTTTGCAAGAATTGTTAGTGTCACATACGTCTCGTCAGCCCCGTAACAGTTAGTTACACTTTATTTCGATAGTCCACTTTAGAAATTCTACTAACTATAAGTAACTTTGCGACTATGCGTCAACTAGCAGTCATTAGAGTATTAGTAGACTGTTAGGTCATGGTTAGGGTTAGTAGAATAAGTTGAAATGTACTTGCAAAGTTACTTATGGTCAGCAGAATGTGTGTTGGGGGACCATCAAAATGAAGTGTTAGCAGATATTAAGCAGACTGTCTACTAATACTCGAATGACTGCTAGTTGACATGAAGTTGCAAAGTTACAGTTAGTAGAATGTCTAACATGGAAAAAGTGTTACTGAATTGTTTATGTTTTTATAATGTTCATTTGTCAATGGAATTCAGTTCCCATAATGTACCATAAAGGTTCGAGATCTGTGCAGGTAACTGGAACATTGTAGGTTCAAAGCCCAAAAGGGGTAATTTGTACCCTTGGGTGGAGAATGTGACTCTTTAACTCCACTGTATAATATATAATTCATGCATTCCAACACACAATCTTTTGTTGACATTTTAAGTGCAGTATGGATGAACCATCTTCATTTTTGCATATTAAATAGAGTACGGCCACTATCAGGTGTTAAATATTTGATAGCATCATTAGGTTTTATTGCACTGTGTGAAATAGAGAGGAAACTAAACTGTCATTAAGTGCGAGGTATGCACTCTCATTACACTCTGGGTGGGCATGCGCTCTGCAGGTGGACTGAGCAGAAATGTTGATGGGATATTCCTAAGGGCTGATTTTAAACACTCATCAGTGTCGACTTTAGCCCATGTATTAGCTCTGTGTTTCTCTTTGATTTACTGCCACGCCAGCTGCCAACGATTCCGCAGACCACATGTTCACACTACTAATTTAACAGTGCTGTGCAAATATGCATTTTTCTGCAAGTGCATGCCACATGTACTGTATATAAACAGTCTTCATGCTTTTGAATAGGTGGATCCCAACCCTGGACAGGTAGGCTTTTGGACCCTACTGTACATATGCAGTATTGTAAGCGAAAAATACAAGTTACTTAATACTTAAAAATAAAGGTTCTTTATTGGCATCGATGGTTCCATGATGAAACTTTAAAATCTATGGGAGCTTTCCATTGGTCAAAGAGGTTCTTTACAGTGGAAAAAGGTTCTTTAGATGTTTAAAATGTTCTTCACACTAAAGAAATGTTCACTGAAAGATTCTTTGGGGAACCCAAAATGGTTCTTCTATGGCATTGCAGCAAAAACCTTCTTTTGGAGCCATCATTTTTAAGAGTGTACATGAAAGTCCAGAACTATGTATATGATACTGTAAAAAAATGACAGTGAATTTAACGGTAAAAGACTGTAAAAATGCTACAGTAAAAACCTGTTAAATGGTTAATGGTAAATTCCCCTAATATATACGGTGAAAAACTGTATTGGCATTACATGTATTGGACATTAATTTTACGGTAGAATACCGTTTTTGGAAGTGAAAAAGAAAGTATAATTTACAGTGAATAACCATAAATTGACATTCCCAGAATTCCCTGCATTACATTTCAAATTTGATGTTTTTTGTTGCAATAACTATGTTTGTTCTTAGGTTTTTCTTATCAGTTTTGTATATTAGGGTTGTGTGTTACACCTAATGTTGTTAAATGAATGTTTATTGCATTATTTCAGTTTCATGTGTGTTACCATGATGGTGTTTAGTGTTTGTGTGAATGACACTGTGCACCTTCTATGCGTTTTATTATTTAAAAGCTGCTTGTGATAGGCTTTGGTTCATCATGTGACTTTCTCATCACCTGAGACTTTCTACCTGCATTTGGTGGTTATCAGTGTATTACAAAGGTACAAAACAGATTTCAATACTTCTATAGGTTGGTATATTAACATTATATCAGTTAATGAAATTACGGTATTAAACTGTAAATTAAAGTTAAAACCGTAAAACCTTAAACGTTGCTACTGTACTTTTTACAGTAAAATTCCAGCAACCATAGCTGCCGGTTTTTTACCGTAAAACCGTACAGTTAGATGTGTGTTCAAAACATGGTTCAATCAGTTCAGAATTAGAAATTTCATGAACATCATGCACATCATTTACAAATTCTTTCTTAAATGGCAAATGCAAGTCCAATATAAAGATTAAGAGCAACACCACTCATATAGTTTGCTCTACACCACTGAGTGGCCTGTTTTCACTCATTTAATAACTAAATGGTCAGGTGGCACTAAAAACAAGCAAGAGCTCCAATCTGAGGACATAAGCAGTTTAATTCAAGCACCATGCTTCATTTAATTCAACTTAGGAGGGTGTTGACATGTAATGGCTAGAGAAAATGGACTCTGCCCTTAACATCCAAACAGAGCCAGAGGGAAGCATTCTATATCCGCTGGCTTGCATGAGGAAAGTAAATTATTCTAAATGTATCTGTCCAATTGACAGAGTTATTGGCATGTCGATGTGAGAGATCAGATCATATTTGGTTAAAGCGGTCTTTATGATTGCTATATGCTCCTCAAGCTCACTGAACAAACAGAGCGCTGCCAAACGAGCCCAGTCAAACAAGGATGCCTGTATTTAGGTAGTTTCACATCCTGGCAGCTGGCATTGTGTTGGTGATTGTTAGACTAATCATCAGCTCAATTACGCAGGAATGTGCCTGAGAGATGAGGAAGAAAGCTCTGTTTTGACAGCTCAGCACTCCAAGGGCGAGAAGTCAAGCCCTTCTGCAGGCTCACCCTCTTTTACTGAGACTTGGGAATTTTACACTATGCTTTTCGTGTGATTATCTAGCATTAAGCACAAAAAAAGAGTAATTTTTCTGGATTTGACACTTTAGACCATTTAATCTGTTTCCTCAAAATATTTCAGTAGAAACTTATTTGAGAAATTATGGCTTTTTTTATGATGAGACTGTTTGAAATCATGTAATCTTGACATAGAGAAAAAATTCCACAATTGTATATGCCAACAGCAACAATTCTATGTTGAAATAATCAATGGATCATCACTAGAATTGTATTATTTTTATCATTTTATTTTATTTAAAAATTATTTTATCTGTCTATTTTATATTTATATTTATATACATTTTAAACTTTATTTGATATCATATTCCTATCTTTATAATCCTCATAATATTTCAGTAGAAGCTGATCTGAGAAATCTTGTATTTGGTAAATGATTTGTAAATACATAGAAATATTAACATTGGTGAATAGAACTGTATCTTTAGTCCAAGGTCTGAAGAATCAGTGATGTTATAAATAAATCTTTAAAGTTTTATTGAGTCATTCAGTGAACTTCCTCTCAGATTTAAATGGGCTGAATGATAATTAACACAACTGAAAATGTAGCTTTAGGAAAGTATAGCTGTGTGACAGATTAATCAATTAATGCCCCCAAAGACTCATAATAAAATGTGACTCGAGAGCTTTATCTGGCCCTTTTCAGACTCCTGGGGTGAGTTGGCGTGACCCTCCAGCTTTAACGCACAGGGCTTTTGTTTGACACACAGTCAAGCCATTCATTTAATTTCACTGACTTTAAAGGAAGTATTTGAGCTGATTGGCGGATTCTGAACTGTAATAAAAAGAATTTATTCATAGACTTACTCCAGCACTTGGACATACAACTTACAAGTATGAATGGTAAAATTGTCTTTAAATATCTTACTTTTTAAGAGGGTCGTTGGTTCATAATTAGATTAATTTAGACGCACAGTACTGAATTAGTCAATTATTTTGTATTCATTACAAATGTTATGAATGTCAATTACGTTACCCCAAAATGTATTCAGACATATGGACATGACACTCTTAAAATGCATATAATGCATTTGACAACAAAATATCAAACAATATGTGACCTGCAAACGAATAGAATTTCCTCTGAACTAAATTGAATTCATTTTAATCTGGTGTTTTGGTGATTTGTAGTGGATGTATGAAGTCAGTTCTCCTCAGTTCTCCACAGGTGTCCTTGAAGTTCATCACATTAAAGGGATAGTTCACCCAAAAATGAAAATGTGATGTTTGTCTGCTCACCCCCAGGGCATCCAAGATGTTTCTTCAGTAGAAGAAACTGAGATTTTTAACACAAACCGTTGCAGTCTGTCAGTCATATAATGGAAGTGAATGGGAATCACGGCTTCGAGAGTCAAAATAACATACACAAACAAAACCAAATTAAACCCTGTGGCTCGTGACGATACACTGATGTGTAAAGACACGAAAAGATCGGTCTGCGCAAGAAACTGAACAGTATTTAAGTCGTTTTTTACCTCTGATTCACCGCAGTGTCCAAACTGTCCTGAGCGCGTTCGCATCTTCTTCTTCAGCCGGCGCGTGACGTGTCTTCTCTCATAATAAAATGTGACTCGAGAGCTTTATCTGGCCCTTTTCAGACTCCTGGGGTGAGTTGGCGTGACCCTCCAGCTTTAACGCACAGGGCTTTTGTTTGACACACAGTCAAGCCATTCATTTAATTTCACTGACTTTAAAGGAAGTATTTGAGCTGATTGGCGGATTCTGAACTGTAATAAAAAGAATTTATTCATAGACTTACTCCAGCACTTGGACATACAACTTACAAGTATGAATGGTAAAATTGTCTTTAAATATCTTACTTTTTAAGAGGGTCGTTGGTTCATAATTAGATTAATTTAGACGCACAGTACTGAATTAGTCAATTATTTTGTATTCATTACAAATGTTATGAATGTCAATTACGTTACCCCAAAATGTATTCAGACATATGGACATGACACTCTTAAAATGCATATAATGCATTTGACAACAAAATATCAAACAATATGTGACCTGCAAACGAATAGAATTTCCTCTGAACTAAATTGAATTCATTTTAATCTGGTGTTTTGGTGATTTGTAGTGGATGTATGAAGTCAGTTCTCCTCAGTTCTCCACAGGTGTCCTTGAAGTTCATCACATTAAAGGGATAGTTCACCCAAAAATGAAAATGTGATGTTTGTCTGCTCACCCCCAGGGCATCCAAGATGTTTCTTCAGTAGAACACAAACGGAGATTTTTAACACAAACCGTTGCAGTCTGTCAGTCATATAATGGAAGTGAATGGGAATCACGGCTTCGAGAGTCAAAATAACATACACAAACAAAACCAAATTAAACCCTGTGGCTCGTGACGATACACTGATGTGTAAAGACACGAAAAGATCGGTCTGCGCAAGAAACTGAACAGTATTTAAGTTGTTTTTTACCTCTGATTCACCGCAATGTCCAAACTGTCCTGAGCGCGTTCGCATCTTCTTCTTCAGCCGGAGCGTGACGTGTCTTCTTCTTCTTCTTGCTTTATGGCAGATCGCAGACTTATAAGTGCATTACCGCCACCTATCTCTCAAATGGACTATTGACACTCCTAATTGAGATTGTAGATAGAGTGTTCGGACATTGCGGTGAATCAGAGGTAAAAAATGATATAAATACTGTTCAGTTTCTTGCACAGACCGACCATCGTTAGTGTTCTACTGAAGAAACAAAGTCACCTACATCTTGGATACCCTGAGGGTAAGCGGATAAACATCAAATTTATCCCTAACTAACTAAAATATATCCCTTTAACATATTAAGATCCATTTGACAACCACAAGTTACAATACTATTTGTCTTCCTTTTGAACAGTATTTTTTCAAATTCCAACTAAATTAGATTTTCTTTAGATTAGACTCTGTCCTGTATCAGTGGCCTGGTTTGGAAGTGACAGTAACATCTCGGAAGGGTGCCATGGAGAGCCGACAGGAATTAGCATAGAAGTGCATCCATGCTAATGTGAAGGCTGATGCTCCTGCAGGCAGGGGCCCTGTGTCTCCAATGGACGGTTTCCTGAAGGAGGGGCAGAGCCTGTGGAGCAGCCCATGAACAAACTCAGCTTCCTCGTACACTGCTGAGATAGCAAGAGCCATCTTCACCTCTTGGTCCCCAGCACAGAAGCCCATCTGAGAAGTGATGATGACTTACCAAGTTTTAGCTGAAATAGATTATTATATTGTTGGTCAGTAATGACAAACAGATAAAAATGTAAATAAATAAATAAATACTCTTTTCAACCATGTTTAATTTCCAATTTCATGTAAACTATTTGTTTATTTGTATTTTTTAACCACGTCAACCTTGAACATGATTAGTATAATAGAATAGTAAACAGTAACCAACTAAACAGAGAGGTCAAAATATATTAGAAATGGTTCAACAATGAGCAGATAAATTGAGAGAACTGTGAAATTGTGTTTTGCATTTATTTATTTATATATTTATATTTATATATTTAGCCTTTGCTGGTTGTATTTGTTTCTATGCCTTGCAAATGATATTACAAAAACTGAATTCATTGAATGAATGAATGAATGAATGAATGAATGAATCTATTACATAATCTATGACACTTAGAAAATATCTGGTTATTTATTTTGTATTTTTTTTAATCATTAAAAAAAAAATGATTTTTCAAAGATGTAAAGAAAACCAATATAATTGCATTATGTTTCACAAGAAAATACTTTTTTCAGTATTTCTACTTATATTTTTTTATGCTTAATTCAGTGCATTAATTGCCATTTCTTTGAAATTATTTGTGCAATTTACAAGCAATTTCAGAGAGAAAATTTTTTCAAAGTAAAAAAAAA
>NW_015505945.1:459588-498157 GCF_001515645.1 Sinocyclocheilus grahami
TGAATGAATGAATGAATGAATGAATGAATGAATGAATGAATGAATGAATGAATGAATGAATGAATGAATGAATGAATGAATGAATGAATGAATGAATGAATGAATGAATGAATGAATGAATCTATTACATAATCTATGACACTTAGAAAATATCTGGTTATTTATTTTGTATTTTTTTTAATCATTAAAAAAAAATGATTTTTCAAAGATGTAAAGAAAACCAATATAATTGCATTATGTTTCACAAGAAAATACTTTTTTCAGTATTTCTACTTATATTTTTTATGCTTAATTCAGTGCATTAATTGCCATTTCTTTGAAATTATTTGTGCAATTTACAAGCAATTTCAGAGAGAAAATTTTTTCAAAGTAAAAAAAAAATTAAATCAGTGTGAGCTACCAAAAAAAAAAATAATAATAATACAAATCTGTTTTGTTGAGTCCTGACATTTAAAATCTCCTGATATAATTTTAAAAGGTGTAAATTAAGATGAGCATGCAATGATAAATAGACTTCAGACATCATAAACACCACTGGTTTATTGTAAGAGTCACTTTGCTGTTAGTGTCACCCTGTTGTCTTTCCATATTTTGATCATCAATCGGATGAATGGTCTTTCTGGTTTAGTTATTCAGTAAACACTCCCGTATCGTGCAGTGCCACACACTGACCTGTCTTTGCCAGCTTCCTGCTCAGAAGAGCGGCCATGTGTTTTCTGCTGTTTATGTCACTCTTGTGGAGAGTGGCTGAATGTAGCTGGCAGGTCTCTCTACCCCTCATTTATCTGCTGCTTGCGGTCTGTTAGAGTCACTTGAGAAGCTCTCCTACTGCCTGTGATCACAGGGCCATCGCAAAACTTATATAATCAAGTACAGCAATTAGCAAGACAGAGGGATGGTGTACCCGCCTGATATGAACAGGCTTATTCATTCACTAGAGCAAGATAACAGCCATCATTCAAGTCCCATCATTTTATTTTAATGGTCAACAAAATGACCAAAAACACTGAGGAATATGGATGAAACAAGGTATAACACAATGCCTGTTAGACACAGGAGTGCAGAAGAAGGATAAAATCACTGTCATTCATCATTTTCATTTCAATATTTTTAATTACAAAATCCTAATGCTTATTTTATGTGGATTAGAATGGGGTGTTTGCATACTCTTGTACAAAAAGAACAATTTACACTTCAGCATAGCTTTTAAAAAGAGTACTCATCTTAGACCATTAGGCAGAAATCTGGTTTATAAAGCAATACGTATTGTTTTCTTTTACGTGTTAATCTTCAGTATATTCAATAATTGCTCTGTATACAGTTCAGCTTTTTTGTTCAGCTCAGTGTTTAACAAAACTTTAAAATCATAAATAAAATCATTAAAAAAGAGTACTTATTGCAGGAATAATATACTTTAAGGAATAAGTGCAAACTGGATGTGATGTTTTGAGACACTTAATTACATGTAAATTAAATATAATATAGTTTAAATTTATATTAAATACAGTTGAAATGTAGAGTGCTTTTTTGACAGATTTGTATGTACACTGCAAAAAATGGAAACAATTTTCACTCAGAAATTAGTCGATTTTACAATATTTAGAAACAGCCAGTAACGCACTGAATTAAAAAGAGTGAAATTGCATTTTCTTGTAACATACTCCAATAATCTGTTTTATTTACTTAAAAAATGTAGTGTGCTTTCATAATTCTGATTATAAATATGGTTAAAATGTACTGACAAGCATTTATGGTAAACTAATGTAATTTTATTGAAACTTGTATGCCATATATTGAAACATATTTGTAATTTGTTGCTATTTAATACATTTAAAACACCTTAACTTTAAATATGATATCAAGTAAGTACTTCACATATGCTTTAGTATGTTAGTCAACACATTAAAATAAGTGTACTTCTTTAAAGCGTGACAAACGAATTTTAAAACAATGATTTAAAGTGTGATTTAAAATAAAACTTTTAAAATTGGCATTACATTAAGTGGCATTTTATTTTATTAATATTATATTATCTGCAAATATATATTTGAAGTACACTAAATTAAGCACACTTCTTTTTTTACAAGGGTACATTAAAGGGTTAGTTCACCCAGAAATGAAAATTCTGTCATTAATTACTCACCCTCGTGTCGTTTCAAACCCGTAAGACCTTCGTTCATCTTCGGAACACAAATTAAGATATTTTTGATGCATTCTGAGAGCTCTCTGACCCTCCCATAGACAGCAAGGGTACTACCACGATCAACATCCAGAAATGTAGCAAGGAGATCGGTAAAATAATCCATGTGACATCAGGGGTTCAACCGTAATATTACGAAGCTACGAGAATACTTTTTGTACGCAAAAGAAAAAGAAAAAAAAATGACTTTATTCAACAATTCGTCTCCTCCGCTTCACGGCGGCCATTTTGGAGAATATCCACTGAACGCAAACAGCGTATGTTTTTCTGTGTCAGCTGCGTCACAAAAAAAAAAACGACTTTATTCAACAATTCGTCTCCTCCGCTTCACGGTGGCCATTTTGGAGAATATCCACTGAACGCAAACAGCGTATGTTTTTCTGTGTCAGCTGCGTCACACGAATACGTTCAGTGGATACTCTCCAAAATGGCGCTATAGGGTGACAAATTGTTGAATAAAGTCGCTTTTCTTTTTCTTTTGCGCACAAAAAGTATTCTCGTAGCTTCGTAATATTACTGTTGAACCCCTGATGTCACATGGATTATTTTACCGATCTCCTTGCTACGTTTCTGGATGTTGATCGTGGTAGTACCCTTGCTGTCGATGGGAGGGTCAGAGAGCTCTCAGAATGCATCAAAAATATCTTAGTTTGTGTTCCGAAGATGAATGAAGGTCTTATGGGTTTGGAACAACATGAGGGTGAGTAATTAATGACAGAATTTTCATTTTTGGGTGAACTATCCCTTTAACACAAAATAGTCTTTCAAGCCTAGATAGAGAAATCTATCATAGTGTAGTGTCTAATTTTGCCTCAGGATGAAGCAGCTGCTGATGCAGGAATGTGAGGGTCAGTGCCGCCACCTGGTCAGAGATCTCACTCTCGAACCCTACGTTCACACTGCCTGAGCTTCTCCGCTCACGGGACAACCAGCCCAACAGCTGCCTTTTACGACAAATATAATGCAATATCTGGCACTGAGCTTGTATAAAAATACTGAAAGCTGCAGCCCTCCAAAATACTGTTCGATTTCACACCAGCATATTCTACGCTCTTTGCATTCTTTGTGTGGATTTGGGTCGAAGTTGCACGGCGAGGGCGATTGCAACATTCTTTTGGTTTATCAGGATCTCTATTAGGACGAATCTTCAGTGGATGAGAGGAGTCTGTTTAAAACTGCAATTGTTCAAGTTGTGTTGGATGGCCAGACAGGAAGCGCATACCGACATTTAAGAGCATTCACATAAACATTTTGCAATATAACTGCATTTATGACACGTCCCAGATTTTGCAGCTTTGTGAGAGATGAAGTTAAATGTGAATGGAATGACACTATCCCTTCTGGGACTTTGCGTTCTCCGTATTTCCCTCCCAAACTTGGTCAAGAGCAGCATAAGCGGTGTGTTTTGGTGCCACTGACCTCTCAAATGCCTTACATCCCATTGACGAGGAAAAGTAAACAGATTTAAAATAAATGTGAAATTATGAAGCACTTCCGCTGACAACATTTAAAGGGACAGTAATCACTGTAATGATTTAATAATCCATCCAAACAAAACAGATTGTTTGCCAATAAAACTTAGCAGTTCATGTATAGCAGTAAAACGAATGACTTATTCCTTAGACGATTTGACATCAAAAATAACCTATTACCATGTATTACGAACAGAAAACACCAATCAGTAAAGTCACAAGACAAATATATTAAAGTAAATCAAGATTTTCTCAGACATTCGCACATTTCTGCCTGCTGTACTAATACAATCAGTTCTTTCAACAGAACCTGTGGTAAGTACATAAACACAGTTCGTGTCGAGAAAACCTCCTTTGTGTAGAGAAAGAGGGAGATCTACCTCTTAAGCCTCATTTGGGGTTTGTGGCGTCCTTTACAGAAGCGTCCTGAAGTGGATCTCTGTCCATGAGCACATATTAAAGGCACAAACTCAAGACAGGATGGTATGCTTTACAAAAACACTAGTTTTCCCCAAAGCTGTTTTTGTGCTTGTCTCGCTGATAGAGACTGATGTTCCCCTGAATAGTTCCCATGAAAGTCCTGTGAGGAAGGAATCCACACGCAGTGCTGTGGGCTTCAGCTGCAGAAGTGGTCCAGTCTCAGGCATGGAGTCCAGTGAATCTTCTCTGTCTCAGAACCAAACACTGGCCTTCGCTTTGCCTTGCTCAAGCGCTGCGGGTAAGCAGATACATCATTAAAACGTGTCTGCTTTACTCAGCAATGTAACATTAGAATGTGTCATTTATAATAGCAGAAGATATGTTAGTAGGAATGCAACAGTATTCAAATTCTGGTTGATATTTATTTTCATGGTATTTTGAATAAATTTAAAATAAACCAATAGTACTCTGAAGATTACTTTTTAAAGTGTTATTAAATTCTATGTAAAAAAAAAAATATATATAATTATTATTATTACATTTTTTTAATTGCACTTCTGAGCATTTGATGATCGCAAAAGTCATCTAAATGTAAAAATAGAGAAAATAATGATGTACAATTATGTATCCAACATTGAATCCAATACTGACCAATAAATTAAAATATCTCTAATACTGACTGATAACTGACATGGTATTGATATTTTGTGCATTCATATATATATATATATATATATATATAAATGTGATTATCAATGGCAGGGCTGCTTTACATTATTTATATGTAAAAGCAACAAAAATAAATTATAATGTGAAAATACGTGTGATGTGTTTCAAACTAGTCAAGACAATGAAGAATTAGTTATTAAAGGGCATTATTATTATTATGCAATATGAGTCACAACTATACATTTTTTAGTGTTTTGAGTTTTTAACTCATAATGAGAAGCTATTTTTGCACTAATGCTAGGCTTATCATTTATTTGTTATATACTCTACTGTTCAAAGGTTTGGGGTCAGTCAGAAATTAATACTTTTATTCAGCAAAAATGCATAAAATTGATCAAAATTGACAGTAAGGACATTTATAATGTTACAAAAGATTCCTATTTCAAATAAATGTTGTTCTTTTGAACTTTAAACTTCTATCACAGAATCTTGAAAAAATATATCACGGTTTATACAAAAAAATATGAAGCAGCACAACTGTTTTTAACATTGCTAATAATAATAAATGTTTGTTGAGAAGGAAATCAGTATATCAGAATGATTTCTGAAGGATCGTGTGACACTGAAGACTGGAGTAATGATGCTGAAAATTCAACTTTGATCACAGAAATAAATACATTTTAAAATAGATTAAAATAGAAAACAGTTATTTTAAACTCTAATAACATTTCACAATATTACAGTTTTTACTGTATTTTTTTATTAAATTAATGCAGCCTTTGTTGAACATAATACTTATATTACTCTTACTGACCCAAAACTTTTGAAAGGTACTCTATGCGATGCAGTAGCTTTTGACTGTAAAGTATTTAATTCACTGAATCATCCAGTAATCACATCCAACAAAAATGACTATACCATGATAATTTACACAATCCATAACACTGTAAATGCACCCATGCTGTAGAGTGCACGTATTCATGATCTGCTCCCTCGTCTTGTCTCACCTGTATCATGATAGATGTCCACTGACCCATGGAAAGAAGCGGGCCAGCTTGTGATGCTACTCGGTTCCAGCTCTGTTTTGATTCCGTCTGCGCAGGACGTCGGGCTGCAAGATGCTCTTACACCGGGTAGCAGAAACGGGCTGAAGCGGGGGTCCAGAGCGGGGCTGTGGGTGTGATGGAGCATGTGGTGGGCGTGGGAATGTGCATGCGGGTGGCGGGGGTGCATGTGAGGGTACATCTCGTGTACGTGAGGGTATCCCGCTCCACCCTGGGCTCCCAGGCCGTAGTGCCAAGAGTCAGTAAGAGCAGAAGGAGGGGGCAGGCCGGTCTGCGCGAGGCTGTGGCTGCTCCAGATGCCAGTGTCTGCAGGGTGGAAGGCAGCGGTGTGGGGGAAGTCAGGGTGAGAGGAGGTCTGAGATGGGTAGCCGCTACCCCACAGGGACGACGGTAAAGGTTGACCCTCAGAGTGGGAGTTTCCTTCTGAAACACAACAAAGAGTTAGTTCCTCAGTGCCATAATATCTGGATATCTGATTTAAATGGTTTTGTAGTATCCTGTCATAATGCTTAAAATTAAGGTGAAGGCAAAAAAGTAATTAAAAATGTAAAAATGTACACTTTTCAGTATGGATTTAATAAACTTAAACATAAAATCTTGATGCTGATAAAAAAAGTTTACAAACACAGAATGTGTTTAGCTTAAGAAGCGAAGCTGAATTGACCAATCAGAAACCAGGACTGGAACTATCATATCTAATAATAATGTTTAACCAATTTTGTCTTGATATTTTGTTATTTTTCTCTTTTAGATTCATGAACATGCAATGTTTCGACAACCTAATGTGTTGTGGAATGTGTGAACAAAATTTCTATTATGATTATGATGTTCGTTTTAGGGTCAATTTGACCCGCAAATTTCATGGTTAAAGGCAGAAAAAAAATTATGTATTTTGTTATGTTAGTTTTCCAACTACCCTCTAAGGTTATTTACCTTTACGCATTTGGAAGATGCTTTTATACAAAGAAATTTACACTGCGTTGATGTTTTTGGAGCACAATTTTGATTTGAACCCATGATCTTGGCATAGCTAGTGTCATAATCTTACTGTTTGAGCTTCAGAAAATCACTCAGAACTGGTGCTTTTCCATATATAAAAAAGAAAAAGTTACAATAGTTACAATGCTGTTTATAAAATGTATCATTTGTGAAAAAAAGATAAATAATTCATGTTTGTGGGGGTTTTTTTTCTAATGTGTGAGAACTATTAAAGGGGTCCTATTATGCTTTTTCAACTTTAGTCTGTAATGTTGCTGTTTGAGCATAAAAAAGATCTGCAAAGTTACAAAGCTCAAAGTCCAATTCAAAAGGAGATATTTTACTGAACAGAAATCACTTTTCAAAAACTACAACGAACGACTCGTTTGGACTACAACGCATATTTTCTGGGATTTGTTATATCACAAATATCGACGAATGGGACGAGACCTGGTTGAGCTGCACTAGAGAAGGCAACGAGTGTTATCACTGTGTCCGAGACACGCTAGCTTTCCCAAGGCAGACTAACTTAGAGTGGTTACAATCATCTGGGTTTAAATCGCGCTCTAAATGATTTGATTTTGACTCTATATGTACACAGAAGCTGGCAGGCGGCTATGGTAAGAGGCATGGCATTTCCCGACCAGGCGCTGAGTGCTGCCAATCACAGCACACACTGGCCCAGCTAACCAATCACAGCACATTTCGTATTACAGAAGGTGGGCCTTCATTTGATACAGGAACTATTCGAGCCGTTCATGCCAGACTGGGGAGAGAGGTGTTGTAATAATGTAAAATATGTGAAAAATTATGTGTTTTTCGAACAACCTAGTATGAGAGCACATTCTAGTACACCCCCAAAACAAAATCAAGACTTTGTAAAAGAGCATAATAGGACCCCTTTAATGTTAATGATTTTTGGTAAATTAAATTGAATTCAACTAGGGCCAATTTGACACACAGATTTTTTATGTAATACAAGGGTTAATAATAAACAAGGGTATAAAATTATTAATTTTTAACACAAATAAACTTTTTTATTTTTTAGCACTATTATTGTATTTTAGGATTACAAATATTGTAGATTGCCATAAAACACTGTCTTCTACCTTTCCATGGTCCTCCAGAGTGAAATCTGCCGGTCTTGGCATCATTGCTGAAGGCGCTGGGCTGGCTCAACGCACGTGAGAAATGCTCGTCCACCACATCCCCGATGTCTCCACGGAAATAGGTGAACACCACACACCTGGCACTCACGTACTCGGCCTCGGCGGGCTGCGTCTCCTTGCAGCGCTCCTCTTCGCCAGCGCTCTGCTCCTCCTCTCGTGGAAGCTCAGGCTCAGGACGGGGCTTCAGCGCTCCAGACTGCTTACTCTGGCCACAGTCAGAGGGAAACTCCCCAGAATCCTGCATCCTGCTGTAGGCACTGAACTTCTTCTGCTGAAAGACACAGATAGTGTTACATATGAAGAATAACTGGTCAGGCGATAATAGACGGAGCACACATTCACCACCTGGTCTTCGACTAAAATAGATTGTCGAGGATTGTCTCTGAATTGATGGCCCAGTGCCCACACTTGGCACATTAGTAGTATGCCGATTTACTCCCAAGAAGATTTCCGTACGAGAGACTGTATAAACACACTGAGCTGTAATTCACAGCTTGGAATTTGAAGAATTCTATATCGGATGTCATGCGGTTTTATTTGATAACAGTAGCATTTAGATAATAAATCAGTCCGGAGACACCTTCTCATATCATTATTATTATTTTACAGTTTTTAGAGTAGCTATAAATCTATAAATGGAAGTTTGGGAATGACTAAAATGTCAAAGGAAAAATATGCATCATGAACTGCATCCTACACTCTAAAAAATGCTGGGTTAAATACAAGCCAGTGCTGGGTAAAATAGGGACAAACCCAGCAACTGGGTTGTTTTGATCCAGCGGTTGGGTTACTACCCAGAAGGTTGGGTTAAACATCTAACCCAACCGCTGGGTCAAAACAGCCCAATTGCTGGGTTTGTCCCTATTTTACCCAGCACTGGCTTGTATTCAACCCAGCATTTTTTAGAGTGTGAGATGTTTTTAGACACTTGTTGTGCTTTGCAACTCCAACTCCATTAAATAAAGTGTACTTTTATTTTTATTATTTTTAGTTTTGCTTTGTAACAAGTAGACATTTTAAATATGTAATTGAAATATTGAAAATGAATGTCTACTTGTCAAATAATTAACACATAATGACCACGAATGTGACATTTTTACAGCTGATGCTCGGCTCTAAAGAGCGCTTTTAAACCATCTCAGCAAAAATGTCTTAAGCCGAACTTTCTTTTTCTAACTCTTCATCAGTTGTGTGTGTCAGCCCGAATACATGACCTACCTGCTGCTGCTGCTGGTGCTGCTGATGGTGCTGCTGCTGGTGATGGTGATATGCCGCTTTGTAAGCCGCCGCTGCTGCTGCTGATGTCGCGGGCAAGTAGTGATGAGCTCCATAACTCTGATGATACATAACATCCAAACAACTCATAGCAGAGGCTTAGACGATCTCAAGAGGCTCTTCAGGAACACGGCAGCTTCCTCAGCCACAGATACATGTGGTCATGATTCCCTCCAATATAAACCTGAGTGTTGACAAAAGCGCCGCAGTTTGTGAAAGAAAATATTAGCATGAAAACAAAAGTGTCCCCATCGAGGCTTCACCACCTACAGACAGACAGCGGATCAAAGCAGAGCGACAGGCGCGAGCTGCCCGTGAAAGTTACAGCGGCTTCTCTGATTGGTGGGAAGTTTGGGGCGCTAAGCTCTGATTGGTGAAACCGAGGCTTCGCTGAATAAACTTAAATATTCATAAGCCACTAGGCTACTTTACTAGTAAGTGGGTAGAAAAAGGCAAACTGCTTGCTAATGAGTTAACAGGTTGTCAAGAGCATTATGCCTTTATTTGCATTCTTGCTTTGCAGTCCTAATTTTCGTTTATGGGCTGATACAAATTTGGACTCTGGCGATATGTTAAGCGCTTGAGGGGGAAATTGTAATAACTGAGGTTTTGTTTTATGTCCTCATAATTAGCGATGTTTGAGGTAGGTTTGCATTAGGCATGTGCTGCCACCTGCTGTAGACCAGCTGAGTGTCCATTAAATTCTTCCCCAAGACAAATGGTGAAATATGTCACAGAGGTCTTAATGGGAGCATCAACAAGCATGTCCTAGGACACAAAGATCCTCTTCACAATTTTAATTGTTCAGAAACAATCCAGCTGGTTCAGAAATCACACGGTCACACTCGTCCTGCATTACAAATTTGAATGTTAATTGCATATGCGCGTCTTGAAAGAGAATATACAGTATATATACACAAATAATGATTCAGATTTGTAGATCCAAACAACATCTTTAAATATGATGGCATTATATAAAAAGAACAATACTACTTTCCAGCAATGCAATAAGTAACAATTACAAGCATTTTCTTTTCTGTTTTTATTAAAACACATCACAGAGATGTATACATTTAAATAAATTAGATGGCATAGTAAATATTGAGATATTGTGTTTAAAGTGGTGCTAGAATACTACAGATATGTGCCTGAGTCGTTATTTCTACTGGTAATTGTGGAGCTGCCGCTTGTTCTTGTGTTTACATACAATCCAAGTTTCAGAAGAAAATCAGACTGGGCACTATATTGGACATTTGATAGGGACAGTAATAAGCGGGATGAGCTGCACTGAGAGACATTCCTGAAGACAGCAGCATTCCATTGGAAGCTGGACTGATCTGCAAGTTGCAAAAACCTTTAAAAAATAAAAAATAAATAAAATACAATAATAATAATAAAAAAGGCTTAAGGCTTGAATATACCTCCCAACCACTAGAATATGGAAATAATTTTGACTGTACCTTCTGATCACAGTGCAAAAAAGCTTGACTTATTATTTTTTGCAATACATGCAACATTTAATGCAATTTCTTTAAAATATTTAAGACATTCTGCTCTGATTTAAGACCTTTTTAAGGCCTTAAACTGTGAATGGGCAAATAAGACTTTTTTAAGACCTGCAGAAACCCTGTTAAAAAACAAACAAAACAAAAAAAAAAACACTTTTTGTCTTTTCATTATGATAATTGGATTTCATTGGAAACTGGCTTATTAGACACATTAAACGGTCCATTTTATAAGTTGTTCAGAACGCAATGGCTTATCAAGCAAGCTATTGTTAGTAATAAACCTCACAGATTCAGTCACAGGTCTTTCATTCTGCTGTACCAGCGCTTTTAGTAATTAACAGAGAATGCCGTTTTATTCCCATGCATCTCTGCCTGAATGGCTAATTACATGGCTTGTACTTAGACCTCCGTTAGACCCTGAGCAATGCTGGCACACAAAGTCTGTCTAGACTTCATATTTCTGAAGGACTGCATTTCCCTGCATGAAGGACTCGTTCTCCCGATGCCCTTGTGCCTTTAATGATTCTAATTCCCCATGCAAATACCATTCATTTGACTCAGTTGAATAATTCTGGCCTCAGTTTAACCCTAAGGCTGTAGAAGAAGACCTGCCACTGGGACCCCATTTTGTAGGTGTGCAGCACCTCACTTGATCATTTGATGGTGTCATTGTGTGCCACTATCCATGCACTAGACTGATTAATTATGTGGTCATTAACAGTGTAGTATGTGACAAGCGCTCATGCATAATACGTAGCTGTACTCCTGTGTGTGTGTGTGTGTAAGGCAAACTCAACAGGGGTAATAATCTCTCATTACCCATAATCCCTGGTTGACCCAGTGCAGTATGGCATGGGACACTCTGATGCTGTATTCTTCCTGGGGCAGATGGAGTGGAGTCAGTCACTCGATATATTAATGCCTTGCCACCAGTCCAGAGCAGTCGGGCAAAACATATTCATCACCATGAAGATGTGGCAACTAAATCAGTGTGATGAGACCCAGATTCAATGCTCCTTGTTTGCATATATAAGTCTATCTTGTTAACAGTCATGTCTTGAACACTAACATTATATAGTGTCATAAAGTGACAGTCTAAGGTGATTAATTTTACATTGCATAATTTATTATACTGTTGGTATGTATTATATGCAGGGCTCCAGACTAACATTTGAGAGCAGTGGCACCAGCGCCACTAAATTCTACAGATTTGGTAGCACTGGGGGGTTGGTGTGTGGGAGTATTAAAGATAAAGATAATTTAATCATAAAATTACCATTGTTTTGCATTAATAAGTGCAGTTACTAATAATATTACACGTTTATTTCTTGGTAATACACATTTGACAGTAGAGCTTGAGTTGGAACACATACAAAATGTACTTTTATTAACAACAGTAACGTGTAATTTTTAAATTTAATGTATTCTATTCTTATTAAATGTACCATTATTCTTATAATATGGAACTGACCGATAACTTCAGTGATTATAAAAGGAACACTCTTTATGTGTGACTCAGTCGCAAAATTTTCAAGGCACTTTGTGACTTTTTGTACTTCATACACAAAAAAGAGCAAAACTTTGACAAAATTCGATTTCTTGATGATTTGATGTTTAATAATAGTGGTTTTATAATTTCAAAATATAAAGCAAAAAGTATAAATGAACAAGTAATAAGCCAATCAGTGCTCATCTGCTGCCATCTAGTGGTTATAGTGGTAATTTGATTAAAAAAAATGTTTGTTTACCACAAAGTATATTTTGGTCATCCCATTAAAAATAACATTTAAAGTGGATCATTTTTAGAGCTTTGAAGTGCTGGAAATAGTCGTGTGAAAAGCTTGAAAGTCACTGAAAAGTGCTTGAATTTCCCTCCCTAAAAAGGTTATACAAACCCTGAAATTAATTACGTAACAACATTCGACTATTTCTGCCACAACACAATGGTTATAAGTTAGCGTTACTACTTCTGGTTTTCTGTGTCAGTGCTGTTTGATCTGTTTGTAATAGAGAATTATGTGCAGAATTCAAACTGGATCTCGAAGCATTAGCCTATTATTAATTCTGCGGCGAGTTCAAACGCTGTAATGTCGCAAGATCAACTCTGGTTCCCGAGTAAACCTGCTCTGACTGAGCTCGGGCCAATTTTCTCGCTGTGCTCAATTATTGGTCCAAGCTGATAAACAGACCATTTTTTCTGCAGGTGCGAATACATTTTGTGAGCGCGTTGTCAGAAACATCAAACGGCAAATGAAACAAAAGCGTAACGAAACCGCGCTACTCGTTTGAGCAGAAAAATTGATTCGCACCTGCAGAAAAAATGGTCGGAGTCTGGAGCCCTGATTAGTCTTTTGTTCTATTATATACGCAACCCAATATTGCAGTCATCTTGGACCTTTACCGACACCTAGTGGCACGTTTCTAATAGGTGACGGTTTACCGTGGTAGTGAATATCAGACGGTTACACGATTTAATGTTAACGTCATGGCAATAAGTCAAAATAACGGAAAAATACGACTGTGTAGAAAGAGAAAAAGCCCTCTAAATAAAATGTCAAAAACAACGTCCTACCTTATTGTAAATGTACTTGTTATTTTGTGGCGACTTTAAAAGAATATACGCTACCTTTACCGTACCGTTCATTATGTAGACCACCGTACCGTCGTCCAATGTCGTAGGCGAATCACGGGATTTATTCGATTCAAAATATATTGCTTATATTATTTGTTTATTGTTTTATTCATTCTTTTCAAATGACATGAATTAATTTTTAATTGTTTTATTTGTATTTTCTATTTTTTGCAAACAGCTATTCCCTGCGGCTAAACGCCAAACATTTTCAAGGAATCTTCAAAGAAGATATCATGTGTCTTTATAAAACGTGATTATTCCACAGATGTTTCATATTAGAAATAGTGTTAAAGAAATCTCTTTTATACTTATACACTCCTTAAAATTTGTTTGATCTGTTTGTAATAGAGAATTATGTGCAGAATTCAAACTGGATCTCGAAGCATTAGCCTATTATTGATTCTGCGGCGAGTTCAAACGCTGTAATGTCGCAAGATCAACTCTGGTTCCCGAGTAAACCTGCTCTGACTGAGCTCGGGCCAATTTTCTCGCTGCGCTCAATTATTTGTCCAAGCTGATAAACAGACCATTTTTTCTGCAGGTGCGAATACATTTTGTGAGCGCGTTGTCAGAAACATCAAATGGCAAATGAAACAAAAGCATAACGAAACTGCGCTACTCGTTTGAGCAGAAAAATGTATTCGCACCTGCAAAAAAAATGGTCGGAGTCTGGAGCCCTGATTAGTCTTTTGTTCAATTCTATACGCAACCCAATATTGGAGTCGTCTTGGACCTTTACCGACACCTAGTGGCACGTTTCTAATAGGTGACGGTTTACCGTGGTAGTGAATATTATTCAGACGGTTACGCGATTTAATGTTAACGTCATGGCAATAAGTCAAAATAACGGAAAAATACGACTGTGTAGAAAGAGAAAAAGCCCTCTAAATAAAATGTCAAAAACAACGTCCTACCTTATTGTAAATGTACTTGTTATTTTGTGGCGACTTTAAAAGAATATAGGCCTACGCTACCTTTACCGTACCGTTCATTATGTAGACCAACGTACCGTCGTCCAATGTCGTAGGCGAATCACGGGATTTATTCGATTCAAAATATATTGCTTATATTATTTGTTTATTGTTTTATTCATTCTTTTCAAATGACATGAATTAATTTTTAATTGTTTTATTTGTATTTTCTATTTTTTTGCAAACAGCTATTCCCTGCGGCTAAACGCCAAACGTTTTCAAGGAATCTTCAAAGAAGATGTCATGTGTCTTTATAAAACGTGATTATTCCACAGATGTTTCATATTAGAAATAGTGTTAAAGAAATCACTTTTATACTTATACACTCCTTAAAATGTTATTTTGTAATCATTATAATTGTATTATGTTCAATTTTGCATTTATGTTCAAATTGCATTTAAACGAAAGTGTGTGTATAATGCCAGTGTTTAATCAATAAAGACAAAAAAGACATTTCTTATTTTCTCCATCTACGTAAATTTCAGTCAGCTCCTCACACAAAGACTTTTTGCTAAACATATCATGACAAATCTAAACATCTCCATTCCACTGAAGATGAGAAGTACACGTTTGGAATGACAGAAATATAATTTTGAGTGAACTACTGTATAAATGATATTGATGGAACATGAACATCAAAGTGGAAAGATTAGCAATGAATTCTGGATCAGTACACCTCCTCTAAACATCAACACTATGACAGGAATAGTGAAAGTATCTAATTTCACAGATGAGATATCTTATTTTATATTACTGTCTGGAAACATAGTTAGCACATTAGCATTAAACGTCTGCCAGCCTCGGGCAAATCTACAAGCAGAGCAGACAGATAAATGTTTCAGAGGACTCTCTGTGGGACTTCTCCAAAGGCACAGAGAAAGATTCTCTCTAATATGAAATGGAGATTTTAGTATACTTTAAAGGCACCCTCAATAGCAAATACAATTGTAGTTTTGCCTCATTACTGCAGGGTAGAATTGGTCTGTGTGCTTGGGGCAAGATGGATCACCAGTGGGCTTATCACCATTATTAGCACATTTAGTGCTAGTCCCTGTTGCCAACCTTGCTGATTGTAGGAAAACATCTCCCTAATAACCTTAACGAGAATAATGCCCCAGGATGCGCCATTTGTCCTCCTTAGAGAGAGGGTATAATGTGCTGGGGGCCACACATCCACTATCCCTCCCAAAGTCACCCGCACTGCTCCTCCTGTCTCGTTGGCTCCGGTTTCTTAGCTGTGGGGCAGTAATCTCCTGTCTGCTCCACTTTACCACACCATGAGAATTACATCCACAAGGAACCGAGCCACAAATTGTTCAGATGGATGGAGCGTAAAATTGATAAGAATATTAAATTTGCCATGCAGACAATGCTATGGCATCTATAACCTGCAGTAAAGTCTACTGGAGTGATCGATACTCCAGAAGAATAAGGCTAATAGTGCTTTGTTATCCTATACATTTGTTGGAATAAATTGAGGGAGAAATATTTGTTTTGATAAAGAGTGAAACTACACTGTAAAAAATAAATGAAATAACCTACACTGTAAAAAATGACCGTGAATTTAACGGTAAAAGACTGTAAAAATGCTACAGTAAAAACCTGCTAAATGGTTAACGGTAAATTCCCCTAATATATACAGTGAAAAACTGTATTGGACATTACATGTATTGGACATTAATTTTACGGTAGTATACTGTTTTTGGAAGTGAAAAAGACTGTATAATTTACAGTGAATGCGTTACATTTCAAATTTGATGTTTGTTTTTTTTTAAATAACTGTTTGTTCTTAGTTTTTTCTTATCAGTTTTGTATATTAGGGTTGTGTGTTACACCTAATGTTGTTAAATGAATGTTTATTGCATTATTTCAGTTTCATGTGTGTTACCATGATGGTGTTTATTGTTTGTGTGAATGACACTGTGCACCTTCTATATATGTTATTATTTAAAAGCTGCTTGTGATGGGCTTTGGTTCATCATGTGACTTTCTCATCACCTGAGACTTTCTACGTGCATTTGGTGGTTATCAGATTATTACAAAGGTACAAAACAGATTTCAGTACTTCAATAGGTTGGTATACTAACATTATATCAGTTAATGAAATTACGGTATTTAACTAAATTTAAGTTAAAACCATAAAAACCTAAAACATTGCTACCGTATTTTTTACGGTAAAATTCCGGTAACCACAGCTGCCGGCTTTTTACCGTAAATTTTACGGATTTTTTTTTACAGTGTGATCATCAGACCTTGGACCTTCTGCCACATTCAACAGTTTGAATCAATTTGTTTTTTTTTCTCTTCTTTATTTTTTTCCATTCCATACTACAGTAATTAAGACAATGTTTGATGGTTCTGCTCAACATATGGAGACCAGAGGGAAGCGAAACATTTTTTTCTTTGTCAGTTCCTCTCAGTCTGATATCTGAACTCTTTACATTTTCTTGCTTTGTCTATCTGCTTATCTGCCCTCATGACCCTATCTGCTCGTGTGAACTACAAGCCCTCAGTATCACACATATTTGCCTGCAGAACAATCTTGGGAAATAGGGCCAGCTATTATCCATCTTTCTGTTCTCCAAATCCACTCCAGATGTGATGTGCATTTTGTAGAGCAGACCTGATTCCTGAACACATGCTTCTATAGAAACATACACATAAGAGCAGAAACACAGTGCATGCACATTATACTCAAGATACTAAGGAACCCCTTTCTGAAGCTGAAAGTGGAATCACAGTGAGTGATAGCATACCTCAGGACTGTAGAGACTTGCGAGTGGAGCTAATTTGACTAAATGAACTTCAAGACCAAAATATAAAATGAATAATAAGCCTAAATAAACATTTCAACCAAAAACTGATCTCTTGAGAAAACAACTTAAATGTTGAAATCACAATAAAATCATGACAGCGTAAATACATACAGCCTAATGAACGAATGTTTTGTGTTTCATAAAACGCGGGTCCATTAATACTATATTAAATCAGGCTTTTAACAGCCTGTTTGCTTTTCCAGGGCAGGTTCTGAGGCTGCGGAAAGTCATGTGTAGCTCGATGACACTAATGATCAAACTCCTGCACGCTTCTCCCAGTGCAGCTGAGTGCGTCCGGGGGTCACGCGCGCTGCAGTGTGCTGACTCTACACTCTGCACAGCTCTTCCTCTGAACACCGAGCCGCAACTCACTCGACCTGTGAATTTAACGGTAAAAGACTGTAAAAATGCTACAGTAAAAGCCTGTTAAATGGTTAACGGTAAATTCCCCTACTGTATACGGTGAAAAACAGTATTGGACATTAATTTTACGGTAGTATACTGTTTTTGGAAGTGAAAAAGACTGTATAATTTACAGTGAATGCGTTACATTTCAAATTTGATGTTTGTTTTTTTTTAAATAACTGTTTGTTCTTAGTTTTTTCTTATCAGTTTTGTATATTAGGGTTGTGTGTTACACCTAATGTTGTTAAATGAATGTTTATTGCATTATTTCAGTTTCATGTGTGTTACCATGATGGTGTTTATTGTTTGTGTGAATGACACTGTGCACCTTCTATATATGTTATTATTTAAAAGCTGCTTGTGATGGGCTTTGGTTCATCATGTGACTTTCTCATCACCTGAGACTTTCTACGTGCATTTGGTGGTTATCAGATTATTACAAAGGTACAAAACAGATTTCAGTACTTCAATAGGTTGGTATACTAACATTATATCAGTTAATGAAATTACGGTATTTAACTAAATTTAAGTTAAAACCATAAAAACCTAAAACATTGCTACCGTATTTTTTACGGTAAAATTCCGGTAACCACAGCTGCCGGCTTTTTACCGTAAATTTTACGGATTTTTTTTTACAGTGTAGCTATAGTCATATGCGGTTAGCTGACATATTAAACTTTAGTTTCTTTTTTTAAACTCATAATTTAGGAATTTCTTACATATGAAAGCAAAAGGTGGCCACAAACTACCCAGCTTTTAAATCACATGTCGTCGTGACTACTTCATTTAAATTGTCCTGCGGTCGGTGGGGCAAATTCATTTTTTAGAGTACAAAAACCCAGTTACTGTGAGTTCATAAAAACCCCATGTATAATAATATAGAAGAAATCGTTTTAGATGAATTATAGCAAGTTGCACTGCAGGACACTGCTGAAAATGTCAATCACCCACCCACCCATAAGCTCATTTCCATCGTGTGAAGAGCATTTTAAGCCCCCTCAGTAAGACAGTAGCCAATGAGAGTGGGCCCCCTACAGGACGCGAGGAGAACTGCACCACAATCCCTCGCTGCATGACTCAATGGGAGCATGTGCTGAAAGTAAGTCAGCGCTCCTCTGTGCTGACAAACAAGGAAATCGGGACCTTTGGGTGGATCGATAGTCAGCTCGGCTCGGGCAGTTAGGCAGAGGAACTAGAATTATACTGAATATTGAGAAAAACAAAGTCTACGTTGAGTCATCATGGCATCTCTGTTTAAAAAGAAGACGGTCGATGGTAAGACACTTTGTTTATTGTTTTATTATAGTTTTTCCTGGTCAGATCCCCGTTATAATCTACACCTGTCTGCCTGCTGCATCTTTTGAAACTTTATCAGCCTTTTTCAGATGTTTTTACGTAAAACATTACGTCGGAATATTTGCTACATGATGTTTATATAGATATTTTTGTTACTAATGACTGTGAATAAACTGTACTTTCATTATAATAACAAGTGTTTCATATAAATTTATGACACGGTTGTACTCATGTCTGTCTGTCCGTGATCCATGCGTTATGTCGTCTAACATTATTTACATAAAAGCTGTATTTTATTTATTTATCAGAATCAGAATCAGAAAGAGCTTTATTGCCAAATATGTTTGCACATACAAGGAATTTGTTATAGTATCACAAGCTTCCAGTACACGGAGACAACAACAACACACAGATAATAAAAATGAGATGTGAATAAAATACACATGCATAAATATAAACCACAAAAAATAATAAATTGGATGCACAGGTGTGCTATAGATGGAATGGGAATAGAATAAAATAAAATAAGTTGTAGGGATGTACTAGGGTTTAGGGTGATAAAAGTATAAGGTTATTGCACATACTGTACTTTAATTGCACAATGGGAGAACATTAACTGTTCATGAGGTAGATTGCCTGGGGAAAGAAACTGTTCTTGTGCCTGGCTGTCCTGGTATTCGGTGCTCTGTAACGCAAAAGTTCAAAAAGGAGATGGCTTGGATGTGATGGATTCTATCATTTGATCTTTTTTACATAAATGCTTTTATCCACTGTACCAAAAGTGAAAACGACATTATTTCTTCGTAAAAGGTAACATAGCCACTCATCAAGATTACAGGTCCTTTGTAGATTATTTTACATTGAAACAGTTGTTGCAAGCACTTTTTTTTTACGTGATAAATGTCTATTATAGCGAGAGCTCAACATGCAAAGCAAACATTCCCTCAAGGGACAGCATTGTGTAGATCAAATTGAGATCTGAATAATTGGGATAGTTGGATGGTTAGATTAGCAGGTTACCTGCCTCAAGACATAACTGTATATTGTATCTTTCAAACACTTCCTTTTTAACCTGTCTCTAATGATCAACAATAGAAACACTCATTCATAACTTATTCACACATCTTGGTTTTAGGCTAAATGTTTTTTTTTTTTTGCATTGTCACTATTCTAATTTGATTTGATCAAAATTGTATTTATTTACTTTTTTTGCTTTTATCAGCTATAAAAATAACTGCTGCATATATAGACTCATACACACGGTATAGTCTATAATAAATGACTGATGTTTATCAGTAAAGCAGAAGAGTTGGAGGTATTTGAATCAGTCATGGTCTTTACTCACGTTCTGATGCTGATGGGAAAAGTTGATTTCCCATCATTCCCGAGCCTTTGTCCTCTTGACCTTCATGCCAAGGTGAGCCAAGCGTCATCGTGCCAAAGTATCCTCTCAGATGGCAGAGTTGGTGTAGCTCAGCGAGTTTTGTGGACGATAACCCTCCCTCAATACTACGTTTTCGATACGTCATCTTTTGCGTAGACTTGTACGTGTACATAAACTCTCTCATCAAGGTTCAGGGATGGGCAAGTAACAAAATTATTATGATAATTATGTAAAAAAAAAAATCTCAAACTCTTTGAGTTTTCTTGTACTTTTCCTATTTTTGTACAATATTAATGAAGTATTTGTTTCACTTTATAAGAATTCTCTCCACATTTTGTTTTCATACCTTTAATCCATATTTCATTCTTTTCAGAAGTTTAAATGAATATTTAAACTTAACTTGTTTTTTTCTTTTAACCTATGTTCTTACTTATATTACTTATTTTTCTAAATTTCTTTTATATTTTACTTTACTTATTTGCATATCCCCATTTTTACCATTTTATTTTGAAAGATTTTATATTAATGTATTAATTATATTAATGAATGAATAATTTTCTATATATTACTATATGTAAATTACTATATGTCTAAATTTTAATTTCACTCTTTTTTTAAATATAGTTAAAGTTATTTTATAAAGCTCCTTATAGTGTTTTTTTCTTTAACCCATTGTCCTCCTAATACACCCTCTGTTGCTTCTAATATTGACTGTTTAACCTCATGGGATGTTATGATTTGATTGGCATTCATGAGGGCACATGTTGGGCTGATTGCTGTGTAGGAGAGCGTATCTTACCTACAGTATATGAGTTGTGGCTGCACACACTAGCATCGTTAGAAGTGGAGTCTGACGAGGAACCTTCGAGGAATGTTCAGTGCATGTGTTTAGCTTGTCCCTTAAATGCATAAAAACATGAAGGGCATGATCTTGCTGGCCTTGCTCCCAAACAATATTTTTTGTTCTCCCAAGGCTCATGAAAGCACATTTCATTTACTGCAATATTCAGATCCAAAAGAGACTGTGAATCAAACCCTTTTAAGTGCTCTTGTGTTTGTATAGAAAACACTTGAGGTGAGCATATAATTTTTTTTCAAATACTGGCTATATGAATCAAGAAACAAGAAAAATAGTACAAACTAATTTAGCTTAAGCAATGATAATTATTGTAAGCATGATGTGGAAGGACCATTGTGTAAGGATGCTTACCTATAACATGTTTATTTTATTTTATTTTCAAGTATTAAAACAAAATCACACAAAACAAATATAGAGTTTTGAAAAAGATGCTCACCAAGCATCTCTGCATTTCTTTGATCAAAAACACAGTGCAAACAGTAATGAGAAATATTAATACAATTGAAAACAATTGTTTTTATATTAGAATGTATTGTAAAATGTAATTTATTCCTGTGATGCAAAGCTGAATTTTCAGCATCATTACTCCAGTCTTCAGTGTCACATGATCCTTCAGAAATCACTCTAATATTTGATGGTCAAGAAACATTAATGATTATTATCAATGTTGAAACAGTTCCGCTGCTTAATATTTTTGTAGAAACTGTGATACTTCAAAAAGATTTGTCTTTAAAAATAGAAAGTAAGTTTTTATTTAAAAAAAACATACACTTTTTTGAACATGTGTATATATATGTATATATATATATATATATATATATATATATATATATATAAAATTGTGTAAATAAGTTCTAGCAGAACTTTTGCATTGTTACTGTAGAAACATATAGTAAGTCAGCCAAACGCCTTTACATTTTTTTTTTGTGGCTGAATAAGAGAGAGCCTAAAGGAGGAGGGGGAAAATGAAGGAGAAAAAACTCTCAGTTTCAGATCAGTGAACTGTATGAGGATTTTCCAGATGGTTTTATTGCATGTTTTTCTCTGCCCCATCCTGTCACAGATGTCATTAAAGAGCAGTCCAAAGAGCTGAGAGGCACCCAGAGACAAATCACCAGAGACAGAGCTGCCCTGGAGAGACAGGAGAGGCAAATGGTAAGAGGAACAAAGCAGTTTCATATCAGTTGACTTTGACTCCCCACGTCCACCCCTTTTCCCTTCCAGCAACATGCGTCGCTGCTTATGCCAGAAAGTCCCTCTTTGATTTCTTTTTATTGCATCAAAGAATAGAATAAGCTCATTCATTTATTTTTGATCGTCCTGTTAATTGCACTTAGAAACAGGTAGATCACGTGGCCTTCAGCACCAAGAGCTTGTAACACTCCAAAGAGAAAGGAAAAATTGAAATCGCATCATATGACCCCTTTAAGTTAAAAACTGTTCATGGCTCAATACTTATGAGGATGACTTGAGCGTTCATGTCGGCCCACCGCACTTTTAAGGCTCAGAAGAATCCAACACTCCCACTCACTCCCTCCATTTATGTTAATTGTTTCTATGTAAACATAAAAATGTGCATAATTGCTTCCCAAGAGGGGTTATTTTTTTCTTCATCTTTATTGTAGTTAGACATGGTTGTGCTTTGTTGTTTCATTTTTTAAAATGACCTATATTGAAAGATAGCTGCGGGGCGGTCATGTGCCGCTGCTTTAACACGCTTACAGTGGGTCCAGAAATCTAAAAACACCTAAAAAATATGCAATGCAAAATCTCATTTAAACCTGGAAATTTAAGGACTCTTTTTGGATGGTGAGGAAATTATAAAAACGTTTCAGTTTTGGGTGAACTGTTTCTTCAATCTGTTTTTCACCCCTCCAAAAAACCTGCTTCAGATGGCGTCATATCTGTCATCTGCTGGATAATTATTAGTCAACTGAAGTGGGTCATGCTTTTCGTTATCCGTTTTCTGAAAGGGTTTTGTTAAGCACATCAGTCTGTCACTTTTATTCTAGTTTTCCGATCCATAGTGCTGCCTAGTGACTGACGTGACAATAAAACATCTCTAATAGGCCTAACGCTACAGCTTCATCTCACTCAGCTCTCTATACATGAATATTTATAATGATGGCACATAATTTTTTATCATGGTGTAACAGTAAAAAATGCCTTATTCCGGTCATATTTTGTTAGTGACAGGTAAACATGGGCAATATTCTCAGAAGCAGCATCGTTGTGTGTTAAAGTAGGACAGTGTGTGTGTGTGTGTGTGTGTGTGAGCGCAGTTAATGTGTCTGCTTGGTTTTGTTTAGCAGGCATCATGTGAGGTGAGGGCAGCACCTGCTCTAATGTGTGTGTCATTAGAGTTTATTCTGTCTAATGCGTGTTTAGCTGATCAGCAGGAGTTTACCTAAGAGACTAACATTAAGAGTACACCATTTCTGGATTATCAGTGTTGAAAACACTTGGGGTGCTTAATATTTTTGTGGAAACTGTGATAATTTTTTTAGGATTATTTGATGAATAAAAAGTTCAAATGAACAGCATTTATTTGAAAGAAAAATCTTGATGTCGTGACTGTCCCTTTTGATCAATTTAATGCATCCTTAATGAATGAAGTCTACACTTCCCAAAACACTTCTTCTACATCGCCTGCCATCGGTTGAAACTGAAATTTACATGTTGGACCTCTTAAAAAGAGCAGTGTTTTGGAAGTGTCTACTCTCTTTGCAGTGTCAACCTACTGATGGCTTAATTACAGTCAATTTAGCTAGATCTCGCTTGAAAATGCAGCAGCCGAGTCTGACAAAACAACACAAAAATAAGCCCAAATGATTCCACACACCCACTTTATAAGCGACTTTATGAAACAACAGTAAGTGGAAATGTCCATACTGCTTATATTCTCGATACATGACAGGAATAGTTCACCCAAAAATGAAATGACATTTTTGTTTACTCCCTCTTGTGTCGTTCCAGTCCAGGGGCCCGTTCTTCATACGTCGCTTATTACATCCGAGATGAAATGTCACATCCAAGATCATCGCACTAATCAGGATCTGGCTAATTCGGTTCTTCGAACGCACCTGTTGTTGATGATTAGTATGGCTGGATTGAGTTATCTGAGATAAATGCGTGTTCATGGGTTGGTTTAAAAGGGGCTATGTATCGATACTCGAAACCACGATCAGCAGTGCAGCGATGGGCTGGCGGCAAGACAGCAATGTAATGACATCATATAATTAAAAAAGACACCTGACGAAAAACTTGACAAATTTCTGGACTTTTATAAGGAAACAGCCAAGCGAACAAAACTAGATAAATGTTATAATAGATAAATGAAATGTTTTTATTTTATTTAAATTTTTTACATGATTCCCAATTATTTATATTCACGATTTCTAATATTTGTACATTCTTTACATTTTTATTTCAATGTAGCAATTAGCAGTTCATTTAATTTTATATTTGAACAGATTTGTTTCGTGACAGCATTAATTAAAGTTTCTTAAGGGTCAAGATCATGTTATCTGCATCTCCTGCGCTCCATCAAGCCACTCCCATAATAGCTGTCACCACTCAAATTAATGCACGACTCTACATTATCTGTATAGCATGTGTGTAAGACTCGAATACAATTATGAAGTAATAATTTTATGACGAATAAATCTTTCAGTGAGGAAAACTGGCGGTGTCTAAAGTATTAAAGACTACACAACATTATTATATTATCTTTAAATTAATTTTCAAATGATTTTTATTTAAAATTATTGTCCCTGGATCAGTAGGATACTCTTGTAATAGTAGCGGTGGTAGCGGACAGATTTTAAGTATCAGTTCTGCTTAAAAAGATGCGATCTAATCCTGTTTACATGAAATAAGCCTGCTCCTGAGCAGGTTTAAGTTTACGGACCTGTTGCTATGACAGCAACCAGTTATGAGCTTCGAAGAACCAAATAATCCAAGATCATGCCAAATCGTCAACAATCAAATCCAGCTAACCGAGTTAGCGACGTACGAAGAACGGGCCCCTGAATGCTGTTAATTTTGAAGAATTGCTGCCCTGTTCCATACAAAAACAATGAGTGACCACATGATGTCAACCTCTAAAAAGAACAAAACCCATCATAACAGTAGGCCATGCAACTTCTGCACTCTATTCCAAGTATTCTGAAGCCACACAGCAGCTTTAAAAGCTTAAGACGTTATTCATTGATGGCATGAGGCTATATAAGAATGAAATAATTAAAATTTTTGGGTGAACTTTCCCTTTAAACTGGAATAGGAGACAAAATAATGTATTTTGTCAAAGACCTCCATCAGGTGATCTCGTGTTGATTTCTGGGAATGATTGACTTTCCAGTAAACTGATATTTCCGGTTACCAGATGCAAGTTAGAAAGTTATTTTTATTTGAAAAATGTTTGCCTAGTCTCCCAATGTTTTCTATGTGTGGTGTAAAAAGAGAGCTATGCAGTCTTAGCACGGCACATGGATTTTGTTGTAAGGTTTTCTAAGTGTAGCGGGTTTCAGGCTTTAATTCTGTCGGGCCGCCCTCACTAACACACAGTCTCATGGGAGATCTCTGCAGACTCAAACACACACTCAGTTTCCCACATTGCATCTGAAAAAAACACCTAATTGCTTGAAGTTCCTCAGGGCACAAAGCTGTTTTCAGACGTTTACTAATGTAAAGAAACACAGACCTCTGGGCCTAAACAAGTAAACATGGCACGAGTTGGTCATGAACATGTCTGGGTGACTTGTTGGTCTGTCCTAGAAGTAGAACCACTCATTGTTCACTGGATGTGTTTATTCTTAACAGGAAATGGAAATCAAAAAAATGGCCAAGACTGGAAACCGAGAAGCTTGCAAGATACTAGCCAAACAGCTCGTACAGCTCCGAAAACAGAAGAACCGAACCTACGCCGTGAGCTCTAAAGTCACATCCATGTCCACGCAGACCAAGGTCATGAACTCTCAGATGAAGATGGCTGGAGCCATGTCTACCACAGCGAAGGTAAGATGCTCAAACCTCCGAATGGATCTGCACGACAACCAAGTTAGTTATTCCATTGCTGTCCATGGAGGGCTTTAGTGGGACCCCCTCATCACGGGTCTCTGCAACAGTCCCAGTGCTCCCCCACTCCCCGATGACGGCTCTGTATTATTCACATGTAGCCTGAATGTTCCCGGGAAGTGCTGGAAAAACAGAATCCCTCATGTAGCGAAGAACTTCAAAAGAATCCTTAAACAGGGTTTAATTACTTCGCTGCTGTTATTGTGACCCAGTTTATATAGTTTCCACTCTACATTTAGAAAGATCTCATATCAGGGCTTTCTTTATGTGATGATTCGCAATGTCCTCATTACGGTTACATACTATTTTTTTCTATGATGCTTGAACAGAATTTGAAATATGAGACGTATTGTTCCTGTAGGGCACTTAGAGCAGCTGAGTAAATTGGCTTCTCAATTTTTTTCAATACATGTGATGCCAATCAACCAGAAGGACATTATTAATGCAATGTTTATGGTGGTTTTCTTTGTTTTAAGCAAGCTTTCTTAAGGACTTGTTTTAAGAAGATCTTACCAGAAAAAGTTTTGGAATTTTTAATATGTATACAATATGAAGTTTAGGAATAATAAGAGAATTTAAGCAACCCCCTCATTGGAATTCAAACCTGAGTTGTTAAAACACATTATAGCATTTTGAATTCATTTTTTTTTTAAGTGTTTTTGTCTCAGCTGGTTTTAAATTTTTATATTTTCTGTTTTAGTTAGCGTATTGGTAATTTGGTTGTGTTTTTGTTACTAGTTTTTTTTTAATGTAATTGGCATAAAATGAAGTCTGTTCAACACAGCTTTTGCCATGAGAATAGCCTCAGCTGCTGACATGGCATTAAAATCTCAACTACCTGCTTTTGTCTTAAGCCTAATTGTTACACTTTAAATTTTGCGTGAGATGGGTAGGCTTATTCATTTTACCTCTGGAGACACTTATTTTGTTGAATAAGGAAACATGCAAATACTCAGCGTGCACTTCTAATGCAGACACTTCACAAAGCACGTCTTATCTTTACCAATCACTACAGGCATGTAGTGGCATCACATAAAATGCAATTTCAGCCAATTAAATTCAGTCTCTGATCGTTCCTGTACTCCCACAAAAGATTCAGTGTGTCTGTATCTAATCCATATTGTATGAGGATTCAGAAGGAAGCTATTAATATCTGATGCATCATGGGATTTGTAGTCGATCATAAGGAGGTAGCTGGTGTAATAGATCTGAGATGGGTGATAATGAGGCTGTGTGTAAATAATTCTCTCTAATCAGATAGGACTCTTCCTGTGTGTCTGCACAGTCTAGAAACCCAGAGGGACCGTAAAACACACTTCTCTCCATGCGACCTATTTTTATGTTCTGTGTCATCTACTTACTGTACTCCCCCTTCTCACCAAATGGTGTGAAGTTGAAATTTATGTTGAGCTGCATTCAAAATGTATTCGTCCGTGGTGGATTTTTGTCAGTGCTTGTGTTATTTTTATTACCGTTTTGTGCACCGTAAGGATGCTCTATTTATTCTCTGGGAGTGTGATGGATGGCTTGAACTCTTTCTGTCTTTCAGACTATGCAGACTGTCAATAAAAGATTGGCCCCGAAGAAGACACTAGAGACGATGCAGCACTTCCAGAAAGAGAACTTAAAAATAGGAATGACGGAGGACATGAGTAAGTTCTTCAAAGCACCTGACACACATTAGTGACTGGATTTGTGGTTCTCAACTGACGGATCTGTTCTGGTCAGTTTTGTATCCAATCCATATTGTATGAGGATTCAGAAGGAAGCTATTAATATCTGATGCATCATGGGATTTGTAGTCGATCATAAGGAGGTAGCTGGTGTAATAGATCTGAGATGGGTGATAATGAGGCTGTGTGTAAATAATTCTCTCTAATCAGATAGGACTCTTCCTGTGTGTCTGCACAGTCTAGAAACCCAGAGGGACCGTAAAACACACTTCTCTCCATGCGACCTATTTTTATGTTCTGTGTCATCTACTTACTGTACTCCCCCTTCTCACCAAATGGTGTGAAGTTGAAATTTATGTTGAGCTGCATTCAAAATGTATTCGTCCGTGGTGGATTTTTGTCAGTGCTTGTGTTATTTTTATTACCGTTTTGTGCACCGTAAGGATGCTCTATTTATTCTCTGGGAGTGTGATGGATGGCTTGAACTCTTTCTGTCTTTCAGACTATGCAGACTGTCAATAAAAGATTGGACCCCAAGAAGACACTAGAGACGATGCAGGACTTCCAGAAAGAGAACTTAAAAATAGGAATGACGGAGGACATGAGTAAGTTCTTCAAAGCACCTGACACACATTAGTGACTGGATTTGTGGTTCTCAACTGACGGATCTGTTCTGGTCAGTTTTCAGCAGCGGAAAAAATGATGTTAAACAATATACTGACTATGTATTATATATTGAGTTCCATTGTATTTTTTTAAAGTCATCTAACCATATAATTATGCATAGACAGGATAGCAAAATAAATAAGCTTATCAGCACTTCCCATACTTTACTTCATTTCATAAATTATTCATCCAGTCAGTTTGGCGCATTTTATCTATCGCTTGGCTGAAGCAGCCAAATTAGGTAGATGCCAACCTGGACAGATTGTGTGACATGCTGTCATTCTCAAAAACCATGTATAAACCTGCATAAATTAAAAGAAAATATGAATCAGACTATATTAAAATTGGCTCACTTGCAACAAGGGCATAGTTTGTGCGCACAGTGAGCTCTGTGCAATGAATTATAGACAGCATGAAACCATTCACATTCATTACTGTGCAATTAACAATTTTGGCACTGTGTTGGGTTGCCACTAGTTTTCAGTTGCTAGACCTTACGACAAAAGTCCTAGTCATTGTCCAAAAACTGCCTATTTAGACAGGAAGAGATGGTTTGACTGTAGTTAAAGTGACCAACCATAGTTTAATATAGTGACTGGATTTGTGGTTCTCAACTGACGGATCTGTTCTGGTCAGTTTTCAGCAGCGGAAAAAATGATGTTAAACAATATACTGACTATGTATTATATATTGAGTTCCATTGTATTTTTTTAAAGTCATCTAACCATATAATTATGCATAGACAGGATAGCAAAATAAATAAGCTTATCAGCACTTCCCATACTTTACTTCATTTCATAAATTATTCATCCAGTCAGTTTGGCGCATTTTATCTATCGCTTGGCTGAAGCAGCCAAATTAGGTAGATGCCAACCTGGACAGATTGTGTGACATGCTGTCATTCTCAAAAACCATGTATAAAACTGCATAAATTAAAAGAAAATATTAATCAGACTATATTAAAATTGGCTCACTTGCAACAAGGGCATAGTTTGTGCGCACAGTGAGTTCTGTGCAATGAATTATAGACAGCATGAAACCATTCACATTCATTACTGTGCAATTAACAATTTTGGCACTGTGTTGGGTTGCCACTAGTTTTCAGTTGCTAGACCTTACGACAAAAGTCCTAGTCATTGTCCAAAAACTGCCTATTTAGACAGGAAGAGATGGTTTGACTGTAGTTAAAGTGACCAACCATAGTTTAATATTTTAATGTGCCGTTTAGGGGTGGATTGTACAGAAAATCCTGAAAAAAACTGTGTAGTAGATCAAAAATTCTGAATAATTTAATAATGGCGAAATATACTGTTCTGCTTAACAATACTGAATTAGGAGATTTAATGAATGAATGAATTTAAAATTAGGTAAAAATCAATTGTTAGTAAGTGCTTCAAACAACTAAATATCTTTGAACAGTTTGAAGCCAGCTTTTTATCCTTAGCAGCTCTCGTTCAAATTATTAGTTTATATTAGATATCAACTTATTGAGGTTATTCTCTCAAATTTCACCAACTTCTACAACTTTCTGTCCTCAGTCAACGATACGCTGGATGAGATTTTTGATGAATCGGGCGATGAGGAAGAATGCCAGGACATCATGAACCAGGTGCTGGATGAGATCGGCATAGAGATCTCAGGAAAGGTAAGACGCTTTCTTTCTGTCTGCGCTGTTCTAGCGACGGCCCCAGCAGCGGCTTTCAGCAGATGGCTGGACACTGGCTGTATCTGTGATTACTGTAGGCCTTTCTTTAGATTCATGAGATGCAGAATCATCGTATCTGATTGCAGCAGATGTGTATTCCCTTGGGCCAAAATGTAATACTCATATTACCATATTCCACAGATTCTTTGTCCTGTTTTTCCCAAATAAAGTGCTTGGGCTCTGTTTTTGTAGAACATTTGGGATAAACAATGATCATATTTGATTGGCGCCACATCTATTGCCCAAAACAACAATTAAATGGAAGCTTATGCTGGTAGAGTTGTTGCACCAGGTGATCTGTGAAATCTGAAGTTTTACAGCTCTAATAAAGGCCTTCAATTGTTATTGTTTCCACAGATGGTAAGAGCCCCCTCAGCAGGAAAGATCCTCCCTGGCGCCTCCCCAGTAAAGTCTAAAGCGGCCACTATCTCAGACGCCGAGATCGAGAGACAGCTGAAGGCTCTGGGAATGGACTAAATCTCTTCAGTCTCCACACATGTGCACCCATTGCCACCAAAGGAGTTTCATAGTGGGATTGGGGAGTGTCCAAGTAATAAATGAAGGGAAAATGTCAGCAAACATACTCTTATTGGAGTATCGCAGGGAGTCACTGGAGGAAAGTCAGTGGTCAGATACAGCAGATCATGGTTTAGATGTTCTGATAAAATGTTCTCTAAATCTGCTGCACATATTGTAGGGTATAAGGGTGAAGGATGTAATTTTTGCACCACTAGTGGTTCTAAATGGAATTGCAATCTGTTTGTTTGAGCAGCATGATTGGGTGGGATATAACATCAGCTCAACCAATGGTGTAAGCTTGGGGCGGGGCTATCTGTTTGGACGACCAATGGCAAAATGTGGGGGTGGCGGGGGGATTGAAAAGTCAATGGCTGCGTCCAAAATCACATACTTCCCTACTATATAGTTGGCAAAAAACAGTATGTGAAAAGAGTAGTATGTCCGATTGAACAGCATTCATAAAACAGTAGGTGAAAAGTCCCCGGGTAACCTACTACTTTCGGGCGAGATTGTGAAGTGCGCATCTGATGAACACTTTACTAACCCGTGAGGCCACATGACAGGATTTGTGAATAGTAGAAAAGTGACACAACTGACGCTGGTAGGTCACATGACAGTGATAATAAGGCGAATGTAGTACATACGGATTACATTTTTTTTTATCTTTACATGCTTTTGTAACAGTCGCAAAGTGATTACTTATTTAAAAGAAGTACCTACTGTAAGAGTATGCGATTTTGGACGCAGCCATTATTTTTGTAAATCTGTTCGATGCTGCTAGTGTGCAGAAATTACACCCTTTACTTTTAACTTTAAAGGGTGCTATTACTGTGACAATGAATAGTTCTTTAAATCCTTTAAATGTACACAAACATTGGGAGATTTTGGTACTCCATGGGATTCCCATGTATTATAGGGCTAATCATCTCAAACATGTCTTTTTGGTCTTTTTAGGTTATGTATGACTTAAGGAAGTAAGTTACGGAAAACAGTTTTCCTTTGCATTGAGGTTTGGTATAAACTCTTGCATACATACAAAAAATAATCTTGCATGAGAATCTTTGTTGATATGATAATGTGATGAAGTCTTTACATGTCAACCTTGAAACAATGCAACCATTGAGACCCTTTAACTGCTTGGTGACCTTAGTAGGTCAAACTAAACTAAAACTGTAGTTTCACAATGGTACAGCTTGAATAATGTGCAACATACACTCTTAAAAATAAAGGTGCTTCACGATGCCATAGAAGAACCTTTTCGTGTAAATGGTTCCATAAAGAACCTTTAACATCTGAAGAACCTTTCTGTTTCACAAAAGGTTATTTGTAGCGAAAGAAGGTTCTTCAGATTATAAAAAGGTAAGAAAGAGATGGTTCTTTAAAGAACCTTTGACTGAATGGTTCTTTGTGGAACCAAAAATGGTTCTTCTATGGCATCGCTTGAAGAACCTTTTGAAGCACCTTTATTTTTAAGAGTGTACCATCATACCATGTCAATGCTGGGAAAATAACTGAGTAATTCTTCAGATTTAACAGAAATAATCAGTCCTGTGAGCTTTCATTCTCTGTTTACATTAATGAATACTTTCAATATCATTAATTTACAGAGTTAGAGTTACACATGCAGGGCTGTCATCTGGAGGGAATAACCAATAACTTCCAGATTTCCAGTAGTTGCTGAAAGTCAAAGTCAGACTGCAGATTTTGGGCAGTTGGAGTTGATCAATTTCACAGAAAACCACGTAGTGTATGGGAACAGACTATAAGTCCATCCAATTTGTAGATATCAGACATAGTGTTTTAAAATCAGTTCGGATTGTATTCCAGTCTTTAGAAGAACTACAGTATCAGTTTTTTCTTTTCAACCTCATCTATACATACTCCTTAGCACTATTTAAAAAGTTTTTTTTCCCCGTTCTAACTAACACAATGTATATATAAATGTACAGTTTACGGTTTGATTTGATTTTCTAATTAATAAAGTACCTTCATATTTGTGAATAACTGGTGTTTCGGCAATAACCTTTTTCGGCATTTAACCATATGTACGATTAGCTAATATGACCATTAAGAGACCATATGAAAATAAGAGGGTGGCCTGCACTGATCTGTTAAACCTTTAAGCTGTATTCAAAATGTTATTTTAACAGAAATAATCAGTCCTGTGAGCTTTCATTCTCTGTTTACATTAATTAATACTTTCAATATCATTAACTTACAGAGTTAGAGTTACACATGCAGGGCTGTCATCTGGAGGGAATAACCAATAACTTCCAGATTTCCAGTAGTTGTTGAAAGTCAAAGTCAGACCGCAGATTTTGGGCAGTTGGAGTTGATCAATTTCACAGAAAACCACGTAGTGTATGGGAACAGACTATGAGTCCATCCAATTTGTAGATATCAGACATAGTGTTTTAAAATCAGTTCGGATTGTATTCCAGTCTTTAGAAGAACTACAGTATCAGTTTTTTCTTTTCAACCTCATCTATACATACTCCTTAGCACTATTTAAAAAGTTTTTTTTCCCCCGTTCTAACTAACACAATGTATATATAAATGTACAGTTTACGGTTTGATTGGATTTTCTAATTAATAAAGTACCTTCATATTTGTGAATAACTGGTGTTTCGGCAATAACCTTTTTCGGCATTTAACCATATGTACGATTAGCTAATATGACCATTAAGAGACCATATGAAAATAAGAGGGTGGCCTGCACTGATCTGTTAAACCTTTAAGCTGTATTCAAAATGTTACGAACCTCTACAATTGTTCTAATGGCCTTTCAGAGCATCTCATATTTCAGTAAATTAGACATCATTAGCCTATTCATAATCATAATGAAACATGATTTTTAAATAAGGCCTTAATGAGTTTGTAGAGTGACCTTTCTTAAATGAACCGTGGTGCAGTCATTTTAAAGTAATGTAATGAGGTATGGATGTGTGACTGCTGCAAGCATTTCTGCAGGACTAAAAACCCTGTCAACTGCAGAATCTGCTGAAATACATATGGACAAATCCATCATTGTATTGTTTTTATGTATGATTTTTTATTGTGTGGTTGTTTTTTATGTATGAAATATGCTGAAAATGTCAACTCCCACCAACATTATCCCAGAGTATACTGTATTTATTGCATTATTAGATCAGATGGGGTGGTAAGGGATCAGTGGCAGGAGATGATGATCATCATATAGATCATCAGCCATATCGCTCTGCTGAGAGCGCTTGTGTGCAGGTGAGAGGCTGTGCTGCCTCATTATAACACTGTCAGGAACAAAGAAATACTGTAAAGAATCCCTCAGTAAAACCCAGCAGAGCTCTGATGATAACAAGGTATGCAGTAGACAACAAATTAAATGAACACATGCCACATACATACATGATAGATGCTTAATTCTCTCCCAACACAATGATGTTTGATTATATTTAATAATCTGAATCACAACACACTTACCATGTTGTTACAATTCACGTGAAGCATGTAATTCACATTATAATAAACAGATTGCAGCAGAGCCGGTAATGACTAGCAGGATCTTATGATAATATGACAAACCAAGCGTGACCACAATATTAGTCATTTATTTGGACAAATTCATCATTTTTGTACAATTGACATCACAAAAGGTTTGGCGGCTTCATACAAAACTTTACAGTGCAATGACACATTTCCAGGATACGTTTTCAGAATATTTTTTTGAATATTTGCATATTTTGCTAATATATTAAACTTTGATTGGAATGAATTTAAATATATTAATGATGAATAAATTATTTTAACTACTTATAAAATGTTAGTGGATCATATATTCATAAATTAGTTCATGTGAATCTTCACAGTGGTGCCGATGGCCTCGTGGGCAGTGCGCTTCAGGCGTCCCGAGTTCGAATCCTGCCTCGTGGGCATTTCCTGATCCCACCCCCCTCTCTCTCACCCACTTCGCTTCCTGTTGACCTACTGTCCTATCTAAATAAAAGGCATAAACGCCAAAAAAAAAAGTGAATCTTCACACCTGTGATTACTCTGATAGTACCTGTGTGAACGTGAGGAGAACTGACTTCATACATCTACTAAAAACACCTAGAGACTTTTCCAAATGCAAAAAATGTTTCATAATGTCATAGTTTGTTTGCGTAAGTCATTTGGTTTGATACTTTGATTTCCATGATATAACTTTCAGACATTTTTTAGTGTGTTCAAATAGTTTTTGGGGTCACTGCATATCCTCACTCACTCCTGCTGCCGAATCAGTACAATAAACCCACTCACTGCCAAAGGTTGGTGTTGATTTTTTGCCTGTAGATAATCATACATCAGCATTGCTGAGACCCCGGATCTTCAAGGTCTACAGGCTGCGGTCTCTTTGGCCATGAAGGAGCTGTGGTGTAGGCTGGTTTTGACCCTCTTCTCCCTTTGCCGGCGGTTACAGAACCAAACACGCACCACCTCCTTCTCCAGATGAAGACCTTCCGCCATTCGCACAATCTCCTGAGATGATGGCTTACTCTTCTCCACAAAATTCCTTTCTAAGGCTTCCTTAGCCCCAAGACTGAGGGAGGAAATTAAGAACTAATTAGGTATTAATTAGAGGGAAATGCTGATATAATGGCTTTTGCTTTTTAGTTCAGATCCCTCATTTACCTGATGGTTGTTCTCCGTTTGCGTTTACGCTCATGCATGCCCATCTTCTCATTAAAAAGAGCTGATGGGAATCACAAATTAAAGCTAGGTAATTCTGCCATCTTATGTTTTCATTAAAAACTCAGGGATAATGGTATGAGTGTGGTTACTCAGGAGTGTGTTGACTCACCACCGGCTTGCTCAGCCTCCTCCAGCCACTTTGCCAGGATGGATTTGAGCTTGCAGGCGTTTTTGAAGCTGAGCTGCAAGTTCTCGAAGCGGCAGATGGTGGTTTGGCTGAATTCAGAGCCGTGCACAGCCGCCAGGGCTTCACCCACATTGGTCTGTGTGTAACCTGTCAATCAAAGCTAAAAGTTAGGAGAAGTTTTAACCCTTGTGAAAAATAAGTGTGCTTAATCGTATTTAGTGTGCACTTTTAATGTACTTTATTTTTTTAAAAACTGCATTGCGGTCAATATAATCCCAGCAGGGAATGTTCTCAGGAATTTGGCTAATATTCTGGTTCCCTCAAGGTTGTTGAAGTAACATTAATAGAACTGTAATAAAAATTTCATTATTATCTGGTCTTTAGTAACGTTATCTAAACGTTTGCATAAAAACTTTATTTACACTATATTATACTGCTGTATATCATACAAAAACGTTATTTATATTATATGTTATTTATAACGTTCATTGAACGTTTTTCAAAAAAAATTTAGTTAGATGCTCATATAATGTCTTTTAAACTACTTACTATTTGTTTCAGATGTTTCAAAGAACATTCAAAAGTGCGTGTTTGAATTTTTTTTTTTATTTAACATTCCCTTAATAGTTTCTCTAACATTCACATAACCAAGAAAAAAACGCTTTTAAAACATTTTGAACAATGGAAGTTCTGCACGTTCTGAGAAATTGTGAACATTAGCAAAACGTTCTTAGAACATATTTTGTTAGCTGGGATAGAAATGAAATAAAAGGTTTATGTTTCTTAACACACATAAGTGCTACTTCTAAAAAATGCACTTTGTAATAATATCAATAACATTTTGACTTTCTGCATCAAGTCTCGTTTACTTTTGCTGATTATTCTGGCCAAGAGTTGCCAATTTAGGCAGAGGAGGTTGTGTACTGTAATGACCAAACAAATGTCAAACAAACAAATTGTGCTGCTGAATGTAGATAATAGCTCAACAGTAGACCGTCACAGAAATAACTTTATGTTATCTAACATAAACTAATCAGCTAAGCTAAATAAACTAAGTAATATACTAAATATGTTGCGGCAATGTTTTACATACATTTAGAAAACAGAAAATAACATGGTCCAACCTAGTTTGATCCTCCTCAGTTTGAAGTCATTAGCAAACTTCTCCAGTTCACGGATCTGAGGTGAGTCCATGTCGGGCGGCTCTTCCAGGGGCCGGCTTTTCCTGCGCAGCTCCTGCTTGATGTCACCTAGAGTGTGTTCATCCGTGAGCAGGGCCTGGGGCAGCGGCGGTAAGCTGTGGGTCAAAGCATAGGAGCCCCCACCCAAACTGTGCTCTGGGAACTTATAAAAGCGTGGAGCCAGAGCTCCTGCGGGACGACCGGACACAAACAAAGGCTGTGTGTTAGAGCGAATAACTGTTCAAGGAGATCAAATCTTAGAATATATAATCATCATTTATTTCAAAGACTGCAAGGTACACTGGGGCAGCTTTCAATGCCCTGCAAACTATATTGTGTGTTAGTAATTCTGAACACCAACAGATTCAAACAGCCAAAAATAGCACTTGCACATTTATATATATACATACATACATGTATATATACATACATATATACATGTTTGTATGTATGTATGTATGTATGTATATATACATATATATATATATATATATATATATATATATATATATATATATAATGTATATATCTGAGGCTATATACATATATATATCTGAGGATTTACTGTTTTAACAATAAATTGATCTGCATCTCCCTCTATTGGCTGGATATATTCAGAGCAATAATGCCTCTGCCTCACACACACTGTATTCAGTTTTGATAATGCTTGAAAGGTAGGTGAAATCAGTGGATTCTAGAATACAACTGACAAATCAATGTATTTCTTTTACATTAAGAATATTCAAAATGCATAAACATTAATATGATTCTATGAGTTATGCATAAACATTTATACGATTCTTTGCCAGTTCAGGCAGAGGTGAAATAAAATTTTTCAAAGGTTAATGGAAGGGTTAATTATAATGGTTTGGTGTTTGTTTGTTTTTTTTGGACAATAAGGATCTCTTCTGTATGCATCACTTGACCTAACGCTACACACACTTGTTATTTCTTGCTACAGACACTAGATGGAAGCACAAGCATACTGAAATTACCTGGTAAACGCTCACATTTCTAGTAGTGCAAGTCAAGTGTGGCACAAACACACTAGACACCAGCACAAGCTGCAGTCATTGTCATGGATAACCATTTTTCTCTGATTATACATTATTTATTCTGTCTGACTTTGAACTTTTAAAATATGTACATTTGGCTGTTCTGTTTCCCAGCTCTCAACGGGAGTGAGAAACACAGCATACACATGAATATCATGGGGTTGAAGGTTTGGATTTAAGCACAGGTTGTACCTTGCAGTGAGTTGGCATTGTTGACCATGTTGGCATGAGGCATGCTGCAGGTCTGAAGGATGCGGGTCTGGGAGATGCTGGCAGAGAGCATTTCCTGTGCTGGAGACAGAGATCTCACATTCACACACACACAAACTAAATCCTGTACTTCTGTGTGTGTGTGTTTATGATGTACAGTAATACATATGCACAGAAGAGCAATACTTGGTGCACTTGCGTTACTTGTGCGGAAGTTGACCTACCTGCCATCATGCCGTAGGTGGTCTGTTGGTTGCTATAGTGACATGGGGGCATTGGGTAGTGCAGGCTGGCAGACGCATTGCCCAAAGCAGAAGTGGACAGGTGCATATGAGAGAGTTTGGATGACTGGACCAGAGGGAGACCTGAGGGGAATAAATCAGACACTAATAACAGTGATACATCCTAGACAGACAGAAAGACAGAAAGACAGACAGACAGACAGACAGATAGATAGATAGATAGATAGATAGATAGATAGATAGATAGATAGATAGATAGATAGATAGATAGATAGATAGATAGATAGATA
>NW_015505945.1:501375-505122 GCF_001515645.1 Sinocyclocheilus grahami
ATTTTGCTTTGAATTTGCAGAAGAAGCACTGCCACATTTTCCTCTTTTTTCCATTATTCACATCGTTCCATTAGTGACATTTACACAAATAATCATTATTGCATTAATAATGAATATCAGATTGTATAATTCCTTCCTTCATCAAATGCATCTGAAAATAAAATTAAAGTCATTTAATCAAGGAAAGGAGGTATGCAAAAACAGATAATAGTTCATAATATGCACAGTGATCTCCGGCTGTCAGAGCTGCATAGAACATTCAATTGAATTCAATCAGAGTAAACTTGTGGGTGGTAATTAAACTCACCAAGCACCGCTACATCATTTTGAGACCAGCCTCCACTAACACTCATCTCAAGATGATCTTCTTATATAGGCCGGCCTTGTTCAGTAGTGCATGCACAAGACTGGCATTGAAATGATGCAATCAACCTTTGATCCCTTATTAAAAACACCCATTGTCTTATCCAGAGTGCCAGCAGTTAAATGTTCAGATACACTAACAGGCACATTATGATAAATAACTCTTCAAACTTCAGATAGCTGTAAACTCTGACATTCCCAGCCACTTTCTGCAGGTGTAAGCGGGACTGAGTTAAAAGAGGGCATATGTGCATGAATAAAAATGTCAAAACATTTCATTTGAGAGTTTTGCATCTTCTGGCTCAGAGCCCGAGCCGAATTGCACAGTTCAGTAATTATGCATAAGAACTATGATTTACTATGGCAAACAATGAGCAGAGATTTGACTCAATTCACTGAGTTTCTGACAACACTTTCACTTATGTCTCTCACGTGTGAGACAAAACCAGGACACAATAAGTACATGATAAATTAGCCATCAACATGTCAAAGTAATAATATGTCTGCTTTGACAATTACCTATGAAGAAGTGCAAATTGAGCTGATTAGCCACGTCTACATAATTTTGACATTTCAACAAATTATTGTTTGTCTTGTCTTGCTCCCTATAGTGACTGTGAGAGGTGTCACTAAAAACCGTCTGACAAAATATACACTAACTTTCAAAAGTTTAGGGTCAGCAAGAGTTATTCTTTTTATATACTGTATATAATTTTAAAGAAATTTGTAGTTTTACAAAGCAAAGATGCATTAAATTGAAAAGCCAGTAAAGACATTTATAATGTTACAACTGCGATTCTTTTGAACTCTCTATTCTTTAAAGAATCCTGAAATGTATCAGTTTTCAGAAAGTATTCATTCGTTTTCAACACTGATAATAATAAATATTTCTTGAGCAGCAAATCAGCATATTAGAATGATTTCTGAAGGATCATGTGACACTGAAGACTGGCGTAATGATCCTGAAAATTCAGAACACAGTTATTTTAAATTTAATATTTCCCAATATTACTGTTTTTTTTTCAAATAAAGGCAGCCTCGTGAACAAAAGCGACTTTTTTTTTTCTAAAACATTATACAATCTCACTTGTATCTCTGATTTGAATTGCAGTAAAATAATTGTTTCTGATGTAAAAAGACATTCAATGCATTATACTTTTGATTTGGTGATATTTCTCCAAAAACATTTCCCCTGGGATAAAGAGACGTGATCTCTGGAAAGCTCACTTCCTCAGAGTGAGAGTCAGACAGATCGTGAGTGATGACAGCAGTGAGGACTGATCTTTAGGGTCATATAGACTAGGTCGAAAGGACATCCACTTATAGTCCAGTGTCTCTCTCTTTCATCAGCTTGAGCTTTTTCTGTGTTTTTCATAAAAACCTCTAAGGAAAGTATTCCCAATGGACAGATGCTGTCATCACAGAGTTGAGTTTGATCTATAAAAGTACAATTTTCCAACTTATTTCGGATGTGATGTTTGCAACTTCTTTCATTTCTTTGAGTTGGGGTTTTTCCGTTTGGAAATGTTTCATACAATAGTGATTTATTTAGTGATATAAGAAAATAATACATTTATTCAGCAAGGATGAATTCAATTGTTCAAAAGTGACAGAAAAATCATGTCAAAAAATACTTCAAATAAATAATATTCTTTGAACTTTCTATTAATCAAAGAACAAAAAACAAATCACAGTTTCCACAAAAATATTAAGCAGCACAACTGTTTTTAACATTAAAAAGCATGTGAAACTGAAGACTGGAGTAATGGTGCTGAAAATTCAGCTTTGCATCACAGGAATAACTTACTTTTTCAAATATATTAAAATATAAAACAGTTATTTTAAATTGTAATAATATTTTACTGGTTTTACTGTATTTTTGGTCAGATAAATGCAGCGTTGGTGAGCATAACAATTTTACAGACCCCAAACTTTTAAACTGTAGTGTGTGTGCGTGCATTTAATTACATTTACAAATTAAAAATGTTTAATCTATAATTATAGTGTCAGTTGTGCTCAGCTGGTTTTGTTAAAAAAAAAAAATCTAACACTGAAATGTGACAGTGGCTAATAAGAAAACGGAAAATTTTGTAAATAAAAAAACTGCAGAATTGTACCAGCCAAACACATGGAACAAATACTGGATCGCTAAATTTCAGATGGATTTGTACCAAAATACTGTACAGTTTTAACACCAACACCAAAAGATAAGAGACACATTTCCTCGTCCTTTTAAACAGTTATTAAGATGATTTATTTAGGTACCCTAACTCTACACAATTAGTTAATTGCATTATATTATTATTTAGCATTATTTTTCCCTGCTCTAAGTTGTGAACCACTGTGTGATCGTCCAAGAGCATCAGATTTACCTGGAGGCACCATGTTGGCGGTGTGGCTGGAGACGGGCAGACAGTCTCCGGTGTGATGCATGAGCAGCGGCAGAGCAGCCGAGTCTCCACTCAGAGTAGTGAAGGAATCGGTGGAGCTGAAGGCCTGGCAGGTCATGACTCTAGATGTTCACCTACTCAGTGTCTGAATCCTGCACGCGCGGCATCGGCACACCTGTGTGACACGAGCAGGGCGTGTGCAGGTATTTATACTGAGCCCCCTCAGACCCCCTCATCCATGTTAATGAGCTCTTGCTGCTAACAAACCATGACGACCCGCAGAGGCAAAGCTCTGGTAATTAGGGCAAAGAGGTGCAATCTGATACTGTCCATTTCCAACAAACACCAGCGACAGCTCTGACAAACCAGGCTTATGTGATTTAAGATTAATTAGCCATTAAAGGATGTGTTTACATCTACATTTTAGATGCAAAGAGGGAATGAGTCCGATTGCATAAGTATGGAGTTATCACTGAATGTATGACACAAAAAAGTGCATGAGTATTAAAAAGTATTAAACCATAGTAATAAAGAATTCGGAGAAGCACTTTAATATTTATAAATGATATTATATTTATAAATATCTAACATGTCCATGTTTTTTAATTCAACATCAAGATTTTAAATTAAAATTACACAGGCATACTGTATGTTAGCTAAAACAATGGTTAGGTATTTCTTTACATGACTTTTTACACTTTTGGATTTTCTTGTGTTTCATAATTGTTTTCCAGTTTAAATTTTGCTGAAGGCCTATAATAAAGTTGTGCTAATGGGGCATGTTGTCAAAAAAGGTAATTTTGTGATCAATTACATTTTAACGTTATTTTCTAGACACCTATTATTATTATTATTATTTAGCTTTTTTGTTAAGCCTCCACTAGTTCTTTTTTAAAAGAAACTACAAAAACTACAAAAAAAACATTTTTAAATGAATTAAAGCATGTTAAACTGCTGATGAATTACGGAATGTCAAACTGCTTTAAAAAATCAT
>NW_015505945.1:505216-508414 GCF_001515645.1 Sinocyclocheilus grahami
CATGTACCAATCACTTTTTATTGCCAATATGCGAACAGCTTGTAACAACATAAAAAAATACTATAGTAATTTATAGTAAATACTATAGTGTTTTTGAATCATACTATTGTAAAGTGTATTATACTGTATATATTATAGTATTTACAACACTTTGTTAATGAATGCTACAGCATACTGTAGTATTAACTAGCCTAAAGTGAACTGATAAACTGTAATAAATACTGTAATATAGGCTACTTTAGTTTTTACTGCAGTAAACTGTAGTGTAGGTATTGTAGTATAATATACCCTATAGTTGTAGAAAACTTACAGTAAAGTACAGTATTGGGTAAAGTCAGGGGCGTCATGCACTCATTATTTTTGAGGGGGCACGTCATGTGACACACAGCAGCCACAACAGCATTAACTATATCATGAAATATCTTGATTCTCAGCTTTATAGATTATGTTGATCTATGCAACAAATGCCTCGTTTGTAATGGGTTTTAATGTTTTTGTGTCGTCGCTCCGGGACACGCCATCACAATATGGTGAGGGGCGTAACATTTCCGTCACACGCTTGAGATATTCGGCCAATCACAACGCACTGGATAGCTGGCCAATCACAGCACACCTCGCTTTTCAGACCGATGAGCTTTGTAAAAATCGATGCGTTTCAAAAAGGAGGGCATAGAGGAGCAACAATAATGTACAGTGTGTGGAAAATAATGTGTTTTTTTTACTTTAAACCGCATAAACACATTTCATTACACCAAATACACAAAATAATGTTCTTTTTAGCAACATCATATGACCCCTTTAACATATTTAATTATTGCAGGTTTGCATCATATTCTGAGTTTGCATTTCACTGTTTTAATTCATTTTGATGAATACTAAATCTGTTTTTTGTGAGTGGGATGAATTAATGCACATTCACATTTAGGAGACTTGTCAGTCAATAAATGGGAAAACAAAGTAACTGGCATTACTTTTTCGAAAAAGTAACGCTTTACTTTACTAGTTACTTGAAAAAAGTAATCTGATTACGTAACACGCATTACTTGTAATGAGTTACCCCCAACACTGGTCAATGTGTCATGCAAAGAATAGGGATTAATTCAAACTAAAGTCTCGCATAGCCAGATCCATATATAGTCTCAAATATACTTTATAATCAAACTATCATAACGGTGTAATTTTAATTAGCCTACCTCATCTGTTGACATGATGCCGGTGGGATGTTCATTAACAGTATCGCTGCAAAGGTATTTCAGACTTTTTTTACTTCTAAAAGTCACTTCCTGTTTGTTGCTGCCGTGTGGTTTGAGTTTGAGCTCCGTCAAGTTAATTCCGTCAAGTTAATTCTTTGTCGTCCAATTTTTTATCTTAAAATCTATTTTATACACCATCCTTTTTCAGTTATATAACGTGTGAATATATCCCCTATCGTATTCTACAACAAAAAAAATCAGAGCACCTTGTTATCACTAGTTCTATTTTTGACTTTCCGAGTCCGCTATTAGCATATAGCATCGCCAGCGTGGTTGCCGCTAATCTCGCTTACATTACTAATACTCTATTCACACACATTACCATTGTTTTACTCACTGTTACTTGCTTTAATGGCGGATGTGTGTCTACCTTTGAGTGCAGGTGAGGACACGTTCGAGCTGCATTCGGTGCACTTTAACTGAAAAATGAGTGTTTACTATTGTCACTTTGCATTATTGACACTATTTTCCTAATTAATGCTGTTCAGTTGCTTTGACACAATCTGTATTGTTAAAAGCGCTATATAAATAAAGGTGACTTGACTTGACTTGACTTCTAAGCCAAGAACGGAAAATAAATGAATATATCAGGGCAACACTGAATCATGTTCAGTCTCTTGTACGTTTAATTGTGATGCGTCGTTCATAAACGATTATCGTTTATTTTGAAAGAATCTTTAATATGACTCAGAAACATCGAGTCTCGACAAGGGATTCATTTTGTGTTGACCCCGCATGCGCAACATTCTATACAATTGTTACTACTTATTTTTTTTCGAGTGGAAGTTAAATGCTTAACGTAAAACTTTGCATGCTGCATTCATATTCTGGGCTCTTCAGCAGTTTGATCTTTTAATATTACTGTCTTAATGCATAGCTAAGCCAGTTAAGCGTAAAAATATGCACTTTCTATCACAGTGTGGTTGTCTTAGAGGTATAGTGTTTATGACAAGTGAAATGTGATAGAAAATTTATTTTCCCTGGTTGCTGTTTTAGAACATTATTAAGCCACATTAAGAGTTTTTCACACACTTTTCCACTAGTTGATTAATGCTTTAAACTTTATCCGTATGATGGGGGGAAATCACTGTTAAAGCAAAGATGCCTACAAATAATAACAACATACAGTTAATATGTAATGTTTGTCTTTGTTATTATGCCAGGAAGCGGTCACATGACAAAAGAATGAACAACTCAAACCAAAAGACTTGAGACGTGAACTAATCAATTCTGTTTCTGGTACAGACTGCATGTGACGTGACAAAAGAATGAATTACTCAGATCGGTAAGTGAGGTAAACTAACAGACTTCATTGCCTCAATGAGTTGTTTCTGTTTTTCAGAATTTGGCCTTGGTTGCATTATCCCTGATAGCACACATACACAGAGAAGTCTATGTGACATCTGCATTTCCATCTGCAAGACGTATTTTTTTAAGAGTGTTTGCTCATCTGCAATATGTCTATAGTACGTTTCCGATCAGATGTCAAATAGACATTTAGAAAATGCCTTTAAGATGTTTATGATTTAGAGTGAATGTAAAACGTCTCGGGTTACTTGTGTAACCATAGTTCCCTGAGGGGAACGAGACACTGCGTCCTCTAGGGGTCGCTATGGGGAACGCCTCGTCGTGACCCGTGTCTGAAGCCTACATTGAAAAAACACCAACTTGTTTGGCCGGCGACAGCCATGATGTCACTACCGCCATGACTAGTGCAAAATAGGCACCGGTAGCACACATCATTCACTTCTTCGTCTGTAGCTTGTGTCCGCAGCATGGCACAAAAACTAGAGGACGCAGTGTCTCGTTCCCCCTCGGGAACAATGGGTCCATAAGTAACCCAAGACGTTCCCTTTCGTGGAACTTCGAACTGCGTCCTCTAGGGGTCGCTATGGGGAACGGTTTACCCACGCCGCCATGCTGAGGGGAGTGCAAGCCAGAACCA
>NW_015505945.1:509911-511134 GCF_001515645.1 Sinocyclocheilus grahami
GTCATGGCTGTCGCCGGCCAAACAAGTTGGTGTTTTTTCAATGTAGGCTTCAGACACGGGTCACTACGAGGCGTTCCCCATAGCGACCCCTAGAGGACGCAGTGTCTCGTTCCCCTCAGGGAACCATGGTTACATAAGTAACCCGAGACGTTCCCTTTCGTGGAACTTCGAACTGCGTCCTCTAGGGGTCGCTATGGGGAACGGTTTACCCACGCCGCCATGCTGAGGGGAGTGCAAGCCAGAACCACGGCGAGCCACTAAGTACCAACTACACCATATCGCTATGGGAGTTGCCCCTGTCCTGGACTTAGACTGCTGTCAGTGACATTACTCCCTCCGGCCAGAAGCCTAGGCTGCCAAGGGACATTACTAGAGCCTCACAGTGTGCAGGTCCCACTGGGACAAGATTGGTAGTCGAACCCAGGCTACCAGTAGTCTACCACGGGAATCAGTCTCTCGAGATTAACCTCTGGTGTAATGAGGGCGGCTGGCTCGGTGCCCAGAACTGCGGGACGGCAGGGGCCACCGTACCAGCTGTGCCAAAAGAAGCCTCCTCGGAGGTGACGCCAGGGCCTAGAATCATGAAGGATTCCTTTACGAGAATACGACCAAGAGCCTACTTATTGGATCAATTACCAGTCTTGGCCTGTCACTCAGGGCTACCTCACTTTGCAGAAGGACCTGTCTCAAGAGGCCTCTAGTGGAAACACCCTGTCAGAGTATGTATTCGAGGATACCAGGAGGAGTGGGTCCCAGGCGGAACCGGGGTTTTAGACCACTCAGAAAAAGAGAACGAAGCTGTGCGCGTAACTCTTACCATATAGGATTTTAGAGAAGTGGGCAAAGTAGAACGTGCGCACTTACCACTTTCGTGGAATTTTAGAAAAGTGGGCAAAGATACCGTGCCCACTTACCACCATGTGGATTTTAGAATGTCCATATGCAGATGGATACAACCGTTCTAGGGGGTTCTCGTGGCACTTCTGGAGGGCAGCCTATAGATGGAACTCTGAGTAGTCATCGGTCTCACCTACGGCTATCACGCTGGTGTGGCTAGCCGCGAACCTGTAGCTGAGGGAGCAGACATCCATTCAGCGGGAGCTCGACCTACAGCACGTTCCATTGGTGGAACAGCTAGCAATTATCAGCTGGGGGAGCAACACGCCCAGTTCTCACCGAGAAGGGGACTCAACCCACAGCACATTCCAACTAGCGGAACCAGC
>NW_015505945.1:511525-512309 GCF_001515645.1 Sinocyclocheilus grahami
TGTGGCTTGAAGGGGCACGGATGGCAAGGAGGGGGTTTTGAGGGATGACGTCTCCCCCAGAGAGAGGTAGCTGGCTAGCGTTTCTTCCACAGGGGGCATCATCCCATAGCCGCTTTCGCGCATTGACTCGATATTCGCATAACTCGTATGCTGAAACCGGTATACGCGTGAGGAAAACGGCCTCTCCCATTCCTTCTCGATCTCAGTGTGGCGATCACGAAGGAAAGGAAGGCTCACTTGAGCTGGAGGTGTATGGTCAGAGAGATAATGTTCGTCGAGGCGACCTCGCGACGTCACCTCCTTGGCTCGTTTCCACGGTAATTCGAGCCTTGCCGTGGCCCGATCCATCACCTCTAACAGCTCATCATACGCAGGGCAGGTGGATTGGGAAAGCTCAGCCTCAGCTTCTTCACTCTCCGCATCCATTTCCTGCTCTTGTTGGGCTGGGCCCAACTGAGCACTGGCCCCTGGATCAGATGATATCAGAGAGAGGATATCATCGTCCAGTGGCTGTCTCTCGCCCGACACCGATGCACGGAAGAGGGAAACCCCCCCTTAAGCCTCATCGGCTAGGTCCACCTGAGATCCCCACGAGCTCATTCTCCTCCGTGCCTCAGCAGCGGCAGGTCCTGAACCGTGGGAAACCGATGGTTGTGCCTCTCCCCTCGAGAAGAGAGACAAACGAGAGCGGAGCTTCTTCAGAGAAAGCTCTCACAGTGCACACAGATTGCCCCCTTGAGGACATTGCGTGCGTGCTCCTCGCCCAAACAAACAACGCATAGAT
>NW_015505945.1:514974-517671 GCF_001515645.1 Sinocyclocheilus grahami
CAACTGAGCACTGGCCCCTGGATCAGATGATATTAGAGAGAGGATATCATCGTCCAGTGGCTGTCTCTCGCCCGACACCGATGCACGGAAGAGGGAAACCCCCCCTTAAGCCTCATCGGCTAGGTCCACCTGAGATCCCCACGAGCTCATTCTCCTCCGTGCCTCAGCAGCGGCAGGTCCTGAACCGTGGGAAACCGATGGTTGTGCCTCTCCCCTCGAGAAGAGAGACAAACGAGAGCGGAGCTTCTTCAGAGAAAGCTCTCACAGTGCACACAGATTGCCCCCTTGAGGACATTGCGTGCGTGCTCCTCGCCCAAACAAACAACGCATAGATCGTGTGAATCATTGGGTGTCAGAAACCGCTGACACGGATGTACACACTTTCTAAACGCTTCGCTAGTGCTCGCCATAGTAGGAAAGAAAAAGCTCTTACTTTGCTTTTTGGAATGCACGCTTCAAACAGACCGGTCAGTGAAGACGAAGAAGAGGATGATGTGCGCTACCGGCGCCTATTTTGTACTAGTCACGGCGGTAGTGACGTCATGGCTGTCGCCGGCCAAACAAGTTGGTGTTTTTTCAATGTAGGCTTCAGACACGGGTCATGACGAGGCGTTCTCCATAGCGACCCCTAGAGGACGCAGTTCAAAGTTCCACGAAAGGGAACTTACATCTTAGAGATGTCTATCAGATGTTTGTACTCAGCTGATGCTTTCCAGATCAAGCGATCTTTAACAGACATCTAGCAGACGTACGTGTGCTAACTGGGATAGTTTATTTTTCTTATTCTAATTGTGATCAACGTCGCGTAAGTAGATGTGTTGGGTAATTTGGCTATTAACATGTAACATTTTAATTATATTCTGCTGGAATGAATGAAATAACTTGAAAAAAGATTTGTTCATTTTGATGAACGAGATTCAAAGATCCGAGTCAGTAAAATGATCTGAACTTCCCACCGTGCACACTTACTGTGTTAAGTGTGCACGAGTGCAAGCATGAGCAAATAAGTTGCTGGCTGCAGTTCACTTAACGGCAACCGATCTTGCTAATAACAATTCTACATAGCCCCTTTAATACTACTAACCGGAATAAACCGTTCTTAACACTAATACAGTAGTAACACACTAACTATAATATAGTTTGTTAGTCTATGTAGACTAACTTGCAATTGCAACTAGTTCCAATCCAGTCAGAATTTAGAGTCAGAACTATACTTTTTTTATCCTATCAAATAATAAAACTATTAAAACTGTGCTATAGCTCATAGTATTTTAAAGTGTTGTTTTTATAAACATTTTGAATGTTTGAATTTGTATTTTTCCCATTTTAAATCTAAAGTTTTAGTAATTTTTTTCTGTGCTTTGTCATTTTTTATTAGTTTTAGTATTTTAGTTTTTATAATATGCTTATATAGTTGTTTTATTTTTTTATTTTTTTTTACTTTTATTTCAGTATTTAGTTTAGTTGAGTAGTTTTAGTACACCAAATTAAACTAAAGGACAATGATAAATGTTGTCTTGGCAACTAGCTCAAATAAAATATACTGTATGTTTTTTCATTATATTAATTTTATATTTAGTTAATTATAATTAAATATGCCTTTTAAATGCTCTAATTACATGTCATTTGTTGTTTAAAACTCATACAATTGGCTGAAAAACGGCTATGTTTGTATTTATTATTTGTATATATATATATTTTTTTATTCTATATTATTTTTATATTATTTATGCATTCATATACAGTATATACTTATATAAAACCTAATATATATTAAATAAATAATATATTATATTATTTATTTTTATACTCTATGTGTGTGTGTGTGTGTACCTGGTATTCCCTACATTATGAGGACCAAATGTCCCCACAAATATAGTAATATAGTTATATAGTAAACTTTTTTTTTTTTTGGTACCCATGAGGAAAACAGCTTATAAATCATACAGAATGAAGTTTTTTTTTAAAATCTAAAATAGCAGAAAGTTTTGTGTGAGGGTCAGAGTATTGAAAATACAGTTTGTACAGTATAAAAACCATTATGTCTATGGAATGTGCCCATAAAACACGTAAACCAGTGTGTGTGTGTGTGTGTGTGTGTTTGATTTTAGGGATATTTATATTACCTTTTCACTTTACACTGGAATTATTTAGTGTTTGTTGGACTGTCAGGAATTATAACCACTAATTCTGGAGGATCTAAGGATCTAAAAAAAAAACGTTATCAATAAATATTATTATCTGAAACCTGTCATTACGCATAAGGGTTCATTGGAAGAAAAAAACTTGTCTTCTAAGGCTCACAAATCCAGGAGTTACCAATCTGAATCAGTCTGATGAATAATTTTCTAAATGAACAGAGTATCTGTCAGCGCGGCAACTGAATCACCATATAACTCACTGAACTACTCTTAGTTTCTCTGCCACTAAGAAAGCAAAAATATATTCTCTCTTTATCTGTATACACATATAATCATCATTTGTATGCAAGTTGTTGGTTGACAGAGCACATACAGTGGTGTGAAAAAGTGTTGGCCCCCTTCCTGAATTCTTATTTTTTTGCATGTTTGTCACACTTTAATGTTTCAGATCATCAAACAAATTTAAATATTACACAAAGATAATGCAAGTAAATACAAAATGCAGTTTTTAAATGATGATTTCATTTATTAAGGGAAAAAAGCTGTCCAAACCTAC
>NW_015505945.1:517700-521797 GCF_001515645.1 Sinocyclocheilus grahami
TTGATTTAAGCTAACAGACGCCTGCACTGTTGATTCTGAAGGCCTTAAGGCAGATTTCTTTGACCCTGGCAACACGATTGCTGAAATATGATTGGATAAAAGCTCTAATATAAACATACACTGCTGGAAGCAGTGCAACCAAGAGAAAAGCTATGAACTGAAGAGAACAGACTATTGGAAATAATTTAATACGCATTCATGGAAAAATATATTACAACTAAATCAGTGATTCTGATAGTGTTTAGGCCAGCAGAGAAGGCTTTGCTGGCCCTGACGGCCAACCACTGATATATATATATATATATATATATATAAATCTGACTGACCCCAAACTTTTGAACAGTATTGTTGTATTTATTATTTGTATATATATATATTTTTTTATTCTATATTATTTTTATATTATTTATGCATTCATATACAGTATATACTTATATAAAACCTAATATATATTAAATAAATAATATATTATATTATTTATTTTTATACTCTATGTGTGTGTGTGTGTGTGTGTGTGTACCTGGTATTCCCTACATTATGAGGACCAAATGTCCCCACAAATATAGTAATACCAGTAAATTTAGACCTTGTGGGGACTTTTTTTTTTTTGGTACCCATGAGGAAAAAAGCTTATAAATCATACAGAATGAAGTTTTTTTTTTAAATCTAAAATAGCAGAAAGTTTTGTGTGAGGGTCGAAAATACGAAAATACAGTTTGTACAGTATAAAAACCATTATGTCTATGGAATGTGCCCATAAAACACGTAAACCAGTGTGTGTGTGTGTGTGTGTGTTTGATTTTAGGGATATTTATATTACCTTTTCACTTTACACTGGAATTATTTAGTGTTTGTTGGACTGTCAGGAATTATAACCACTAATTCTGGAGGATCTAAGGATCTAAAAAAAAAACTTTATCAATAAACATTATTTACTGAAACCTGTCATTACGCATAAGGGTTCATTGGAAGAAAAAAACTTGTCTTCTAAGGCTCACAAATCCAGGAGTTACCAATCTGAATCAGTCTGATGAATAATTTTCTAAATGAACAGAGTATCTGTCAGCGCGGCAACTGAATCACCATATAACTCACTGAACTACTCTTAGTTTCTCTGCCACTAAGAAAGCAAAAATATATTCTCTCTTTATCTGTATACACATATAATCATCATTTGTATGCAAGTTGTTGGTTGACAGAGCACATATGTGTACTTACAATGGATGTTTATTGTGTAGTCCAGCACAAGTTCATCTTTTTGAGTGTTGTGTTTCACCACACACTGGATGTTCTTCTTATTTAAATGTTTTAATAGGACACCAAGCAGGTAGGACACAACAGTAATGGTCCCATCTGGGTGCACTGTACGGTTGGTTTCAGTCCTCAGAGAGTTTTCCAGGTCTCCTAATCTCCACATCACTTCTGCTGCAGGCCGTGCATTAGAGGCAAAGCATGACGCCAACATCACCTCTAAATATCCAGAAACAGGCGTTTCCTCTCTAACATTAACCGCAGAAAGAGCTATATTTGAAATGTGAAAAATAGCTAATATTCACTGTGGACTGTGAAAACTAAAAGAGCTTAGTAAGCTCTTGGTCTTCTCATAATTACTAAAAGCATGTGACATATCACAATGGAAAAGAAGGTCTTCTCTTCAGGGTTTTCTTTTGTCTTCTTCTTCTATATAATACGAGTTAGATCATCATCATCATCAGTCTCAGTCAGCTGACACAACGATGTGGCGTTTTCTCCATATATGACTACTGTATCATGACCAACAATTTTTACACCTTTACAGAAAAATGCATACAAGAATTAAAAAACATTTTACATGTAGATTTTCAGTTGGGCAAGCAGCATAAAGCAGATCTGCGACAGAGACGCCTCTCTCTCTCTCTTCCACAAAAGAAAGTCATAAAGGAATGACATGAGGATGAGTAAATGATGACAGAATTTAAATTTTTGGGTGAACTAAACCCTTGATCATTCAAAAAAATCAAATACACGTTGCAGCCATTTCTCTTAACGAGCCACAGTCACTCATGGTCCTGCTGAAAAAATCCTTTAAGTGGTTATGAAACCCTAAAACATTTTTTTTAGATGTATAACATATGATATATTATTTAGCATATATATGTATGTGTATTAAAGGGGTCATATGATGCGATTTAAATATTTCCTTTCTCTTTGGAGTGTTACAAGCTCTTGGTGCATAAAGAAGATCTGTAAAGTTGCAAAGACTAAAGTCTCAAATCCAAAGAGATATTCTTTATAAAATTAAGAGTCAGCCACGCCTACCTAAAACGGCTTATTCTAACACGCCCCCACATGTCTACGTCACGATGTGGGAAGATTTGCATAACACCGCCCAAATGTTCACGCAAAGAAAGAAGGCGTAATTTCTATTCTCGCTGTAGTATTGTTGTTGCTGCCGCCATGTCGTGAAGGCGCTGTGTGTTTCGTTGTGAAACAAAAGAGGATGATATCCGCTTCATCATGGCTGGAGCTGATCCGTGCTGGTCGCTGAGGAAATACATCAACTTTGCACTGTGGATCGCCGGATCGGCTCTCATCGTGGACGAAGCGGAGTCCAGACCGGGGTCATCACATGTGGTTGCCGCAAGCCCTCCGGACGCTCCTTCATTGAATCCGCCGGATTCTACGTTCTCAAGCCCGCTGTGTGTGATGCTGTGTGTTTCGTTGTGAAAGCGAAACTACTTTGTTTGGCCTTCCAAAAGAGGACACGACTAGAAATCAGTGGTTAAGTTGTATTTACAACACTGTTCAAGGACCCTTCAACCCAAATATTCAGATGTGTGCAGCACATTTGGGGGACACACATGAGAGCAGTTTCTGAGTTTCAGGACCATAATTCATCTACTTAAGTGCTCCAAACATTAACCAGGGTCAATTATGTGCAAATATTCTGTGCCACTGATGCACTCACTCAGGAACTCAGTGACATGAGGGATTATTCAAATAAACAGAAGACTGGTTTCAGAAAATACAGTACAGAATATCAGAACTTATTTGATTTGTTCAAAGTAGTATAGTTACGTGTATGTCTCTAGATAATAAAGCAGACACATGGTAGTTTGTTGTCTTATGGTCATTCATTCATGAATTCATTCATTCATTCATTTAAATACAGTAGCTAAATACATTAGACAGTGAAGACCTATTTTCAGTACTAATGACGTCAACAAATAAATCCCTCTGAACATAGGGTTTTTGGTTGCAATGCTGTATGAACAATTTTGGTAAAATATGGTTCACAAAGCATACCGCTAAACTAAATGCTCATATTTTCCATTTCAAATGAGCAAAAATAAATAAACAATCAAAAAAGCAATTTTAAAATGTTCAAATGCAAAATATTCCTGCTTGAACCATTTTTATGCATTATGAAACATTCATAAATTCATATCTGAAGTCAGACAGATCAAGCACGGATCTCACCGTCAATAGGAAACTAAGGAAGAGATGGGCCATTGTTAATTACATTGCTGAACAGTCATTACCCCTGGTTTTCACTCTCAGAGTATGTGATGAGAAATGCTAAATTTGCAATTTTAAAGGCTTGAGGTATTCGGCCAATCACAACGCACTGGATAGCTGGCCAATCAGAGCACACCTCGCTTTTCAGACCGATGAGCTTTGTAAAAATCGATGCGTTTCAGAAAGGCGGGGCATAGAGGAGAAACAATAAATGTACAGTGGAAAATGATGTGGAAAATAATGTGTTTTTTTAACCTTAAACCGCATAAACACATTTCATTACACCAAATACACACAAAATAATGTTCTTTTTAGCAACATCATATGACCCCTTTAAATATGATTGAAAACAATTATATCATGCATTGCTTTGAATATTTAGGAGAAAGTGGTTAATTTTTTTTTTTTGGTTAAAGCATACAAAAATTTAAGAAATGCTAAAGAATGTCATCTTTTAGTGTAAAATCTGAATTGTTCTTGCACCAAGAAGAAACATGAAATAAAGTATTAAATTTTTAGATTCTAGGTTTTTCTTTACAAGATAGATTGGCTTTCAAATCATTTAGGTCCAATCGCTGCACTAATGAGAGCACAGAACA
>NW_015505945.1:521807-524392 GCF_001515645.1 Sinocyclocheilus grahami
GCGCAAAACAGGGGGGGGGGGGGGGGAACACACATGAGAGCAGTTTCTGAGTTTCAGGACCATAATTCATCTACTTAAGTGCTCCAAACATTAACCAGGGTCAATTATGTGCAAATATTCTGTGCCACTGATGCACTCACTCAGGAACTCAGTGACATGAGGGATTATTCAAATAAACAGAAGACTGGTTTCAGAAAATACAGTACAGAATATCAGAACTTATTTGATTTGTTCAAAGTAGTATAGTTACGTGTATGTCTCTAGATAATAAAGCAGACGCATGGTAGTTTGTTGTCTTATGGTCATTCATTCATGAATTCATTCATTCATGAATTAATTCATTCATTCATTTAAATACAGTAGCTAAATACATTAGACAGTGAAGACCTATTTTCAGTACTAATGACATCAACAAATAAATCCCTCTGAACATAGGGTTTTTGGTTGCAATGCTGTATGAACAATTTTGGTAAAATATGGTTCACAAAGCATACCGCTAATCTAAATGCTCATATTTTCCATTTCAAATGAGCAAAAATAAATAAACAATCAAAAAAGCAATTTTAAAATGTTCAAATGCAAAATATTCCTGCTTGAACCATTTTTATGCATTAGGAAACATTTATAAATTCATATCTGAAGTCAGACAGATCAGGCACGGATCTCACCGTCAATAGGATATTAAGGAAGAGATGGGCCATTGTTAATTACATTGCTGAACAGTCATTACCCCTGGTTTTCACTCTCAGAGTATGTGATGAGAAATGCTAAATTTGCAATTTTAAAGTGCTGGAAGAACATCGCTTATACCAAGTTTCTCTTTCACTCTTTAGACAGGAGCTTGCAACTCGTGTTTGTTTCATGCACATTCAGCATGTGACTTTGGCTGTGATGAATGCCATCTGCAAGTAAACAGGCCAGAGCTCAGGAGCAAAGCGAACGGCAGCTCCCAGCCTCAATTCCGTAATTCATTATGTAAACATGATCTATTGCCAAACCCAGTGTACTGATGAATAGCAAGAGAACCTTATGTTTAAGTCCTGAAACATCTGCCGAGAGGGATCAGTCATTCAGACTTCAATGCATAAACATGCAAAACCGAGGCAATAAAGGTAATTTCATCAGTATATTCAACATCAGCCATTATTCTGAAAGGTTAAAGCAGAAATCCAGCTTGCTAGTGACCACATCGATCCACATGATTTAATCAGTTATTTAGCAAATCTTATTTTCACTTGTTTGCTCTCATTTAGATCATGAATTGCATATTTTAAGATAGTGTATGGATTGTATAAATGCATTTTCATTTGACGTAATGTATAGCTCTACAGTAAAAGTACACAAGCTGTCATTGGGACAGTACCCTTTCAAAAGGTACACATTTGTACCTTATTTACCCCTAAAGGGTGCATATAAGGCACATTTTAGTACCTAAAGTGTTCATATTAGTACCTTAATGGTACATATTTGTACCTTTCGAAAAGGTACCGCCCCAGTGACAGCTTTTGTACCTTTTTTTTTTCTGAGAGTGTTCAAGCTCCTGACCTTTAAGACACCGAAGAAAATTGTTTTTTATTAGATTTTTTTGTTTTCATAAATTATCTCATATTTTTGCAGCATTTTTCAGCTATGTGTTTTGCATGGTTTGGTATAATATTACGGTTCATACAAATGTATAAACAGTACCTTTATTTTCACTAGTGGGGCATTTTACTAAATCGTGAAAACACTCAAGAATAAATCAAATTGCACAAAAGATAAACATACTGACTCACTGAATTAAGTGACTCTTTATTATTATTATTTTATACAAAATGGGGGAAAAAGTACCTACCTTTCAAGCAGAATCTGACTTTTTGTTCTCTCTGTATATTTTTGCCGTGGACTAAAGAGCATCCAAAAGCATCCATCGGTACAACAGTCTCCTCTTCTCCACAAACTGAACTGTGCTGAACTCGCCCCAGCCATTGCATTTATCATTTCACTAAAAAACAATTATTGAAATAAATGTGATGTTTAAAGAGTTTTAGCAGAGCTCCACCTGTTTGAAACTCTCTCTCAGCCTCACATCTTTCAACCGTGAACATCAGGTTGTGAAGTTTTAAACGTTTACTTATGCAGCTTCCAAATGCTTCATTCATACCTTCTCCATTTTCATCATGTGTCTAGTCTGTGCAGTTTACAGTGTTCGGCTCTAAATATTGATAGTTGTGAGTCAACAGCAAGTGAAATGATTATTAATTTTATTCAGGTTTTCTTGACAATTTCCTGTAAATATTTCACTTGCTATTGCATTTTCATAATGTGTGGGGAAGATATACATATTTTGTATTTTTATGATAATGAGCAAATCAGTGGATATGTAATGCAATGAATGGTGACAAGGATGAAATTCACAGCAAAATCGATTACATCCACATCGTCCACCGACGTAAGATGGAAACATTTTGAAATTGTTGGTAACTAAGCAACAGGTTGAGTGAGGAATGCTTGCTGCTAGTCTGTTTCTCTCTTATTCCGAGGTCACCGTAGCCACCAGATCCAATCTGTATCCAGATCAGATGGTCACTGCAGTCACCCGGATC
>NW_015505945.1:527089-528291 GCF_001515645.1 Sinocyclocheilus grahami
ATAATGTTGTGGGTCTGACACATCCTCATCTCCTATTCACTGTGCAACACTCTCATTTACCTAGCATCTGTGTTTCCAGCCCAGATAATAATTAGCTTCACTTTTTGTTTTAGCTGACAAACACTAATCAGCCAAGGCAAGAGGTTAGAGATTAGAAAACAAGGCTTTTTTTTGCTATCTAAAATCAAAGTAATGAACAACTAAAGTTTGCCTTAAAATTCAGATTTTCAGTGTTCTTGCACAGTTAAAATGGTAACCAGACGGCATTTCTATCACCATTTATGGACAGTATTGTCTGATCAGTGGCTTTGATGCAGCCTTTGCAGATAAAAGTGCCACAGTTAATGATAGGCTACTGCTGGTCCTTTAATATGAGCCTGGAGGTTGAGATCAAACAGACCGCGATGAAAGTGGCCTGCCGCTATCTTACTGGACAGAGATTTAAGATTAACTATAGCAGGCTCATAGCAGTTCACCTTAATCTTTTGGATTCTGGGATGCTTCATTGATATAAAGCGATATAGAGTGTTATCAAAGGATAATGTGAAGTGTCCTTGTAAAAGGGACGTATTTGTCCGCTTAAGAGCCAATGTCATTTTGACTGTTTAAGCTTTGTTGGGACTAACACAACTGTCTCGCTCCTCATCCCAACTCAAAGCAGACACACTGGGGTTTATTTAATGAGTGCCTAGAAAGTCACTTTAAGTTAAGAGTTTCATTGTAGGGTGTGACCAAAGGGGCATGGCAGACACATTATCATAATACATTCACAAGAGCCCAAGCGGCAGCTACATTTTAAAATTCAGCATGTGCGAGGCATCGGTTGACGTCAGCTTCCTTAGTGTGGTTTCAAAAGACCTCTGAAAAAGCTCTAGCAACAATTGCAACAGACACCGCTAACAGGGAATGCTCTCAGAACTTTGGCTAATGTTATGGCAAGGTTCTCTCAAAGTTTCTTTAAAACATTCTTCCAGTAACTTTAATAGAATGTTTGTTCAAAGTGATCTGTGCTGCGTCATAATATGTCTACTTCCATACTAAATAGTACGGAAGTAGAAAAAAGTATGTGAAAAGAAAATTCTGTCCAAATTCATAGTATTCGAAACATTTGGTGAAAAGTACCAGATGACCTACTACTTATGCTGAAATTTTGAAGCGTATTTTTGATGGACACTTTATTATACCATGAGGCCAAAGGAGGA
>NW_015505946.1:0-13414 GCF_001515645.1 Sinocyclocheilus grahami
ATGGTTAATTATTCATATTTCCCCATGAGCTGATCCGCTACATAGCACTTAAACACGGAAAAAGGCAGATTTTCATGTCACCTTTAATATTAATTTACATGTTATATTGCATAAAACTGTCCTTAATATGAAAATAATAACTTTCAGTCACTTACAGATAAACAGTGCCCCAGGAACAGCGTAAATAGAAAACTGGGATGCACCATCTATCAAGCCATGTGCTCTGGCTACTCCTTACTTTTGAATAAACAAAATGGCTAAACAGAAACTAGATGGCAGTGTAACCCAAATAATAATTTAAAAATAAAATTCCTGATGAAGTCATAAAGAAGGCAGCACATTATTTGTAACACCATTAAGGTCCTATATAGCATTATATAGCAACCCTATAAAAAGGGTTCTATTTAGCACCAAAAAGGGTTGTGCTATTGTTATACACTGAAGAACCCTTTTCTGGTACTGTTTAGAAAATTTTTTCTTAAAGAGTGTATGTGTGTGTATATATTAGGGCTGTCAATCGATACATTTTTTTAATCTGATTAATCACATCCTTTTTCTGTGATTAATCGCACACTTCATGAAATTAAGCATACACCATGTATCTTGTTTCAAATGTTTATTTTTGTCATCATTTGGTATATCTAGCAAAGTAAACCAAAAGACAGAAGGGTGATTCTCAAAAATCTGTATTTTCTGCAAGTTTTTTCAAGATAAATTTAGACGTCTTTCCAAAAAAGGACACTTAAACTCCAAAAGGACACCAAAGAACCAAATGATGTAAGGAGCCCATAAAAGCACATATGAAAGAAGATCTGAAATTTATAGTATGTGTACAGTGCAACAGCAAAGAGCTTTTTTACATTTTAGAGAAGCCAAGTTGCTATACCGAACAGGACCACATGGAGATGCAAAAAAAAAAAACTAAACCAACCGCCTGCCGACTCCATATATCTACTACAGTACACGGATCCATTCCGTATAACTAAACACAGCAACATAAACATGACAAATCAAAACATTATCGTGACTGTGTGTGGAAACAATGTGAATGTACGGAAATGTCTGTGTGCATAAAGAGCACTCATACACGCATTATTATAACCGACTCACGCGTGCTTACTGTACGACTCCTGTACGCCACCACAATCGTCTTTACCTTGATTGCAGTCATCCATCAAAACTTTACTAGTGAGACTGGTTATCAAGTCGAGAAACCGTAGTTTGCGTCTCATCTGGCCATACAGCGGCAGGATGTGTTGACAATCCTTTCAGTCTGTACTTCACACTGTGCATGTGACAAGACGTGTGATGGCTCGCGCTCTTCATAGACATGACAGAGCTCGTGTTTTAAAGCACTGAAATGAATAATTCGCTTAAAACGCAATGCAAGTCTCTGTTCTCTCTGCAATCTCTGATGTAATCAGCCTGGTTCCCTTTCGATACTTCACTCGTACTGCGTCTTGCTAGACACATATGGGAAAAAGCCTTTTTTCTCCTGAACTGAAGCCTATTTCATTCACGCAGTGAAACCGCACGGCCATTGGTTCGTGCAGGGCTTTAAAAACGAACCAATGGCGCGACAGCAGAGCTGCACGAGCCTATGGTGACGAAGCCCGCCAAAACCCGCCAGAATGGGCGGGTTATCTGCTATATAAGCGGGCGCTCGCCACAGGATTCTCAGATTTCTTCTCCTTCAGCGACGACTCTACGTCTCAAGCTGATCCGAAGCCGCTCGCCGTTGACACGCCTTCGGAGCTGGAATCGGGACCTCTCAGCTCAGCTGACCTGCTTCTCCGCTTCTCCAGCGAAGCATCAGTTCCGGTCCGGTTCCCCTGCCGCCATCCGGCAACTTCAAAGAGCTTCTAAAAGAGCAATGGCGTTGTTGCAAATGCAACGCCATTATTGCGGCTTGTGCAGGTCTCCCCTGCATGCCGATGACGGCCACACGGAGTGCGTTTCCTGCTTGGGGAAACCCCATGCGGAAGCTGCGCTCACGGGAGCTAATTGCTCTCATTGCGAGAGTTTTAGTCTCGCCTCTCTCCGCTCACGGATCGCTTTCTTTTCAGAGAGTGACTCCGCCCCCCGCGCCCTCCTGTTTTCTTCCTCCCAGGGACCTGTGAGGAAAAAAACTGCGGAGCTTTCACCCGTCCTTTTCTCCCGGTCTGATCAGCATCCCTCTGCTGATGCGAGCGACCTGATTTCATTCGGGGGAAGTGGAGACGAGCTGCTCGATGACAGCATGTCACTGGCAGCATCAGATGCAGAGGAGCTGTTGGGCTCGGAGAATGACCCCACCCCCTCGCCATAATCCGCGCCCAGCACCACCAAAGACAGGACGGCTACCGAGCTTCTCCGTATCTTCTCCAAGGCGGTCGAAGAGCTGGGTTTAGAGTGGTCCCCTCCAGAGGAGCCCTCTCGCAGCCATCTGGATGAATGGTTCCTGCCGGGGCGACGACAGGCCCCTCGTCAGAGTACCTCTCCGTTCTTCCCAGAGGTCCACGACGAGCTCACCAGATCGTGGTGCGCTCCATACTCCGCCCGCCTCCATACTGCCTCTTCATCCACCCTCACCGAAACCAGCGCCTGCCACCCCCTCTGTACAGCTAAAGCGCAGCAGACGCGGGGACGCTCTCGCTCGGCCAGACGCACGACAGGCCCCTCGTCAGAGTACCTCTCCGTTCTTCCCAGAGGTCCACGACGAGCTCACCAGATCGTGGTGCGCTCCATACTCCGCCCGCCTCCATACTGCCTCTTCATCCACCCTCACCGAAACCAGCGCCTGCCACCCCCTCTGTACAGCTAAAGCGCAGCAGACGCGGGGACGCTCTCGCTCGGCCAGACGCTACCCTCCTCCTAAGCGCCAGGAACCCCGATCCAAGATTGCATTGGACCCAGCGCCTCAGCATCCTGATCCACGAGACAGGAAGCGGATGGGGTCAGATCTCGCCACGGCCGGACCGCCCCTCAAGCAGCCCCTCTTACACCTCTTGACACCCGGTTCAGCTCCGGGTACAGAGGGAAATGCGTTTTGTGCAAACAACGGGCCCGTTCATGCGCCCAAGCATCCGACCGCTGTGATAGCGGGAAAAATAATAAAACACAAACATTTTCAAAAAGAGAGCAAACTTCCTCTTCCATCACTCGTACGTGTTCTGCCCCCATGTGGCCAGTCACCCGAGTTAATTCAACCCCTCGTCACGCGGGCCGAGGCCTCGCAGGCCATCCCCGGGGTGTTGGAATGGGTTATGGGGATAATAAAGCGAGGATATTCACTCCAATTCGCTCGAAGTCCCCCTCGCTTCAGCGGCGTGGTCCCCACCTCTGTGTAGAGCAAGGACGCCCACGTCCTTCGCTCAGAGGTGATGAATTTGCTGGCAAAAGGAGCCCCCGGGGTGTTGGAATGGGTTATGGGGATAATAAAGCGAGGATATTCACTCCAATTCGCTCGAAGTCCCCCTCGCTTCAGCGGCGTGGTCCCCACCTCTGTGTAGAGCAAGGACGCCCACGTCCTTCGCTCAGAGGTGATGAATTTGCTGGCAAAAGGAGCCGTGGAAAGGGTTCCTCCAGCCCAGAGCAAGTCAGGCCTTTACAGCCGTTACTTCCTTGTCCCCAAGATTGCGTTGGACCCAGCGCCTCAGACGTCATCCTGATCCACGAGACAGGAAGCGGCTGGGGTCAGATCTCGCCACGGCCGGACCACCCCTCAAGCAGCCTCTCTTACACCTCTTGACACCCCGTTCAGCTCCGGGTACAGAGGGAAATGTGTTTTGTGCAAACAACGGGCCCGTTCATGCGCCCAAGCATCCGACCGCTGTGATAGCGGGAAAAATAATAAAACACAAACATTTTCAAAAAGAGAGCAAACTTCCTCTTCCATCACTCGTACGTGTTCTGCCCCCATGCGGCCAGTCACCCGAGTTAATTCAACCCCTCGTCACGCGGGCCGAGGCCTCGCAGGCCATTCCCGGGGTGTCGGAATGGGTTATGGGGATAATAAAGCGATGATATTCACTCCAATTCGCTCAAAGTCCCCCGCGCTTCAGCGGCGTGGTCCCCACCTCTGTGTAGAGCACCACGTCCTTCGCTCAGAGGTGATGAATTTGCTGGCAAAAGGAGCCGTGGAAAGGGTTCCTCCAGCCCAGAGCGAGTCAGGCCTTTACAGCCGTTACTTCCTCGTCCCCAAAAGAAATGGTGGCCTCCGGCCCATCCTCGATCTCAGACACCTGAATTGCGCCCTCATAAGGAGGTCGTTCAGGATGATTACACTGAAACAGATCCTCACGCAAATTCGCTCGAGAGACTGGTTCTTTTCCCTGGACCTGAAGGATGCATACTTTCACATCCAGATAGCCCCTCGTCACAGGCCATTCTTGAGATTCGCCTTCGAGGGTGTGGCTTATCAATATACGGTCCTTCCCTTCGGGTTGTCCCTAGCCCCCCGCACTTTTACGAAGTGCATGGATGCGGCTCTCTCCCCTTTGAGACAGATGAGAGTCCGTATTGTCAATTACCTCGACGAGTGGCTCGTCCTGGCCCAGTCAGAGGCAGAACTAACATCTCACAGAGCCCTCCTCCTCAGCCACCTGGAGTGCCTGGGACTCAGGGTCAACTTTGCCAAAAACTCATTGCTTCCCAGCCAACGAATCTCATTCCTGGGAACAATCTTTGACAAATGAAAGCTGTAGTCACGCCAGAACGAGCTCTGGCCATACGGAGGATGGCGACCTCCTTCAAGATCGGTACCGCGGCCCTGACCCCCTGGAAGAACTCCCGTTGGATGGAACAGGGCATGGCCATGGGGATGGTTCACAGAAGGACAGTTGTCACGACAGACGCCTCCAACTCAGGTTGAGGGGCACTGTGCGAGGGCATACCGACCTTCGGCCACTGGTTGATGGCGGAAAAAGGCTTCCACATCAACTGCCTTGAAATGTTAGCTGTATGTTGAGCCTGTCAGTTCTTCCTGCCAGTCCTGAAAGGGCACCATGTGCTAATCCGATTGGACAACATGTCGGTTGTGTCCTACATAAATCGCATAAATCGCTAAACCTCTCTTCAAAGCGCCTCTTCATGCTAGTGGAGCGCTTCTTAGAGTGGGCTCAACCCAACCTGCACTCGCTAAAGGCAGCTCATATACCGGGCAAATTGAATCGGGGAGCGGACATGCTATCAAGGAGCAATGTCCCCTCAGGAGAGTGGACGCTCCATCTGCAAACGGTTCAGAAAATCTGGGAGATCTTCGGCGAGGCCGAGGGAGACCTCTTCGCCTCAGAAGACAACTCTCACTGCCAAAGTCTATGTGGCGGCTATAGCGGCCTCTCATGTCCCTATTGAGGGCCAATCAGTGGGCAGAAATAGCGTGGTCATCTGCTTCCTGAAGGGTGCAAGGAGGCTGAATCCGCCTCGTCCCCCTACTGTCCCTTCATGGTACCTGCCCACTGTGCTGAGGGCCCTGAAGGGCCCCGCTTTTGAGCCACTACAAGCCGCCAACATTAGGTCTCTATCGCTAAAGACTGCTCTGCTTCTAGCACTAGCATCAGTAAAGCGAATAGGAGACCTGCAGGCGCTCTCAATTAGCCCTGCCTGTCTGGAATTCGGGCCTAACGACTCTAAAGTCGTCCTGAAACCGGGGCACGGTTACGTACCTAAAGTGCTCCCCACTCCGTTCAGAGCACAGGTCATTACGCTCTCCGCGCTTCCTCCTTCCACATTTGCGAGGTTTTATAACCTGGAAGATTCTTTCCGCTTGAAATGACACACGCTGCATAAACAGACATGACAGAGAGCCCTTGGCCGTGCTGCGCCCAAGTTCTCTGGTATTGTTTACCTGTTAGCTCTCGACCCCTGGGTGTCGAAGTTACGGGTATACTCTGAAACGATTAACCAGGCTGGGTGTGACCTAGAAAGCTCAGCCCGCTTTAGGCTTGGGTTATTGTTGACTTCTCTATAAGCATTGGTTGCTTATAGAAGTTATACTTTTAGTCATTCCATTACATTAGCACGGCATGATTGGACTGTTCCCATATGTGTCTAGCAAGACGCAGTACGAGTGAAGTATCGAAAGGGAACGTACTCGGTTACTGATGTAACCTCGGTTCCCTGAGATACAGGAACAAGTACTGCATTGCTGGCTGTGCTATGTAGCTGCACCTAGTAGTAGTTTCAGAAAATGTAAACATTTATTACAGCAAACTTTTTTATGTCAAGCTGGGGCAACCGGAGTTCAGTCGACTCCAACCTTTGGAAATGACTCTTTTCAAGAGTCCCAGCCCCGCTACATATTTCCATGCAGGAACACAGAATATTTGCATCCCAGTGCTAGATCCGCTAGAGCCGTTTAATCTGACATATGCAGCTTGTGTACATGATAGCTGGGTTTGGGGGACTGAACTACAGCAGCTGATACAGAAAATCAGCAGCCTAATAAATAGTGACTGACAAAGACTGGCACAAGTATTTTGTATTTTGAAATTTTGTAAATTTAAAAGTAATTAAATACAAATTACTTTAGATTAAAAAAGGCTTTAAAATACAAAATACGAAATAGTATTTTGTATTTCAAATACGTATTTTAAATAAATGTATCTGAAATACTGCCCATACCTGCCTTTGAGTGGAGTTCCTGTGATGCCCAGTGATGAGAGGGCGGACAGAAATTTCTGATGATTTACGTTGTCAAAGGCAGCAGATAGATCCAGCAGAATGAGAACTAATGATTTGGGATCAGCTTTCGCAATCTGCAGAGCTTCAGTGACCAACTGTAATGCAGGATTGGAGACCCTTGGTCTACAGACATTCACACTAAATTCTTGCTGGACAAATGTTGGTGTGATGTCTAATATATATTCTGTCAAGAATCCCCAAATCAGTTACTTCATCCAAATACTTTTTATTTAACATAAATAATTATAAATATTTCCATTTTGGCCTAATATTTTCCCATACATCAGAGACTGATTGTTTATATGTAAATTAATTTTGGGTTACAGTGTAACTATGCATTTAAGTACTGAGTAATATTAATTAACTACATGTACTTATTATAAGGTTAGGGTTTGGCTTACGGTTAATTGCATGTAATTATGCATAATTAATTGTTATTATAATAGTAAGTAAATACAACATGTGTAACAAGGACACTTTAAAACAAAGTGTTACCAAATTCTGTTTATAAAAACACTTAATTCATAAAATTAGAGATTTAATAAATAGTCATGGCATTCATTTAAGTGTTTTGACAATGAACGTAGAACAATGTTTAGTTTGATGTGAAAACCAAAATACAATTATGATTTGTGTTGTTACTAGACACTAGTTAACTTCTGAAGCACATTCAAGGTGGGAAATCATTACAGGCATTTCAGAAATAAGGTCAAGGAGAATGGAAGTCTCATTAAAAAGTTCATCAAAGGGAAATGTGATTGCCCATGCTGTCCTATAGAACAAGCTTACAGTCCAAAAACTTTCCAACATAAACTGGTGAAACCTGATACAAGATCAACTTCTGGGAAACAATATTAAATATTAATATTGATACAAATATTTAATATTAAATTCAATATTAAAAACTATTACAGTAATGTTAATGTTTTAAAAGTACTATGCAAGTACATCTCATTTCACACATTCAATTTCATCTACTTATTTTCAAGGTAATCTACCTAAAGATTAATGCATGTAAGAGATGCATTGGAGATCAATATCAATCACAGCTTAACTGGCTAGTGATTACTGCAGACAGCTGGTGGTGTACTGGAAAGATGCCATCTGTACACGCTTCTGTAAGCGTTCCACATCCAAGTCTCTGAAATAATTATTTTCGTCATTCTGAATGATGACCTTCTGCAGCTCGCCAATCTCTTTCTCCGTCTTATTTCTTAACTCTCTTTTCATTTTCTGCAGAGCCTGTTAGAAATGCATACTTTTAGAACAAATTATTTAAGAGGGGAAAAAAATTACAGATTTATGTATACATACAGTACATATAACAAATATATCAGTTATACATGCGCTATATTATATATTGGATCTCTCTCTCACACACACACACACACACACACACACACATATATATGTATACATACATATATATTTATATTACGCAAAGGGGTATTCATGGTACATGGAGTCAGCACACACTCACCTTTTCCTGTGCTTTCTTACGAATTTGTATGTCCTGCCTTTCATGGGCTAAGGTTTCGGCCAATAAAGAAAACTGCAACAGGACAAAAAGTACTTGATACATTGTATGAACTACAATACAGGGCCAACATAATTTGAATCAAAGCACTAAATAAGTGAAAATGACAATATAGCCCTAAGCAGTAATCATCGGGGTCCAAGGATCTATGACCCATGCGGATAATTAGCGATCCAATTGAATGTTGAATCCAGTTGTATTTTATGATGTGGTTTTTACAACAAAGTTTATCTTGAATCTTCACTGATAGGGTTTGATGAAACAGCAACACACAGGTGTCAAAAAAAGCAATGAACTTCCAAAAGAAATCACTCCCTTTAGATTAAAAGAGAAGCCCCCCCCCAAAACAAAAACCAACAAAATAACAACAACCCTTTCGTCTGTTGTAAGATATGTGATTATAATATATGTGGTGAATATGTGGTCATAGGATGTCATAGTACAATTTCAAATGAATGTGAAAATATAATTTGCAGTTCAAATCTATATCTAAAGCATTATTCTTAAGATTCTTTTTATTTTAAATCATTCATTATTTCTATTATATGTGTGGCCTTCTAACCTCTTAAACTGTTTTTCTGTAAGGACCACTATCGTCAAAGATGATTGACAATTAGCATACAATTTGGATTGGCAGCATGGTTCTGTTCTGGGCAAGAACTTCCTGGAGCGCAGCGATAGAGCAGACTCTTAATTTTGCAGAAATGAAACTAAAACCAAGAAAACACTTTTAATTAATACACTATGTAATATTTTTGGACAAATTATAATATAGTATAATACTGCAGTGCAGAAATACTAAAGAGGTAGTTCCAGTCATTTTGCTCACTGTTCTAAATTAATGTTTTAACTTTTAAACATTTGTAACCTGTTACAGTTGCATACAGAGTGAGGCAGCTATTCTAAACACTTCGTATTTACCTTTCTTTGCTAAATGGATGATTTTTGCGTGTCACTTAACGTATTTGGTGATTATGACAATTGTGATAAATGGGCCGATGCACAAGATACACTGGACGAACTGGAAATGATCATGTTAAATGAGAAATGTAACGAAAAACTGCACAAGGAATTTACACCAGCAGAGCCTGGAGGGCCATTGTACTTAAGAGTTTAGCTTCAACCCCAATTAAGCACACCTTAACCGGCTAATCAAGATCTAACTAAACCAGGGGTGCTAAAACTCGATCCTGGAGGGCCGTTGTCCAGCAGAGTTTAGCTCCAACCCCAATTAGACACACCTGAACCAGGTGTTGCTGGAAAACAGAGATCTTTTATCAATCAACTCATCACCGTTAACCCACTGCACCTGCCGCTTGACTCCACCCAAGAGAGAAAAAAAAGAACACAAACAAATCGGACTAGTTTCGTGGGCTAGTTTACAGGCTAGCAGAAGTCGATGACGGAACCCATTAACATAATCCATCTACTTCATGGGTTTCGCTCCAACACTGTAAAATCCAATAGTTTACCTTACTTAGATATAATTAGTTATCTTTACTTAGTTGTTATACTTACTCGGTTTTATTAAGTAATAGCTAATTTTAAGGTGAATAAAACAACTTACTTGCTGCAATGAGTAACTCTTACTTAAAATATTCAAGTTGCCACAACAAAACCGATGACATTAATACACCAGTGAGAGGCAGGAGTGTGCTAATGTGTTGCTAATGTGCAACAAAACAACAGAAGAAGAAGTACGGAAGGTTAGAGAGCATACGCAACAAGCAACGTTTTTTGAATTTGTGCACCGAATTTGCTGAGGCTGCTTGCATTTTTACCACTGGACAAAGACTGATTACTTCAATACAATAATAATAAGGTAAGTTATTATTAAAAATAAATTGTCAATGTATCTTTCTGTGTGCTGCTAATTTTAACTGACTAACCTTGTCAGCAGTGTTAGCTAACAGATACCAAAGATCTTTGCTATTCTGCTGTTAGAAAAAAGACTGTAGAAATACAGAATTTGTGGCGTATTTTGGTCAATTTAAGACGTTTTTTTTTTTACGTAGCTAGTTAAAAAATAAAAAGTCAGAGGTACAATTCAAGAACATGCAAAAAGTCCTCAAGATGAGCTCACAGTAGGTTTTAAAGTCAATCTTTATGTGCCACTGATAATTAATTGTTTACTATAATCTTTTGCAGTTTTAACTCTATAATTTTATAACACTGAGGCTTTGGTCACTTAAGTTATTTTTAAGTTAACCATGTTATTGTCAATATTTTTAATACATCACAATCATAGTCATTACGTGATCACACATTTAAGGTTTAAACTGAATGAGCTCTTTGTCTTGCAGTAATTATTTATTTGCTCTGTTGAAACACTTACTACTGTAATACAGAGGAAATGCTGCTTTTCAACTGGTTTTATGACTGAGGCCTCAAGTAGATATGTATAGAAGTTTTCTTTCTTGTAAAGTATGCAAATATCAAGGAATGAATGTGTCTGTAATCTACAATTCACAACAATAGTGGAACTTGCCTTTAACTGAATAATTGTCATATTTAGGATGTAGCATCTGCGTAGAATCATGCATGATCTTTGGGTTTTATAGCTTAAGAGACCATTTTAGCTTTTGACATTTGCATATAAATTACAGTCCTGGTCATAGATGTTACACTTATATGGGTGCTAAATGTCAAATGGTTCCCCCCCACTATCAAAGAGATGCTAAACAGTTTCACCACTCTCGTTTTCCCTTTGGAGTTTCAAACACATTCCAAAGAGTCGTAAATGACCCCCGGGGCCAGGCACAATGGGCCTGGCTGACCAAGCAAACAAACAAACACACACCCGTAAATACCTTTTACTCTATTATACTCTACAAATATATCTGGTATATTGCATATGTTGTTTGTACGTTTCCCTATTAGATTAGCTGAGTTACCACTCGTTATTTGTATTAGTTAAAGCCCTAAACACTGATATTCAGGTGTATGGATGTATCTTTGGTTTAATCGATTCTAAAGGTCTCTTTCTTGGTATCAATATTATCTGCTCTTTATTCCTCAAACAATGATGTACAGTATGTGATTGTGAAACGCATCATACGATTTGTACTATATTTTGGGTTAAAACTACAGAAATTCCAGACCGGCCATAAAACATGCAAATGGGCCATAAAGGGAAACAAAGGAAACTTCTCCCGCTCAAAAATTCACGCCTGGTATTGGCCAGTTCACCCAGAATAGGAACCCTCAAAAGTGATTAGCCCGAAATAATCTTTGCTCAGAAACCCTCTTCGTTTGAGACAACACCTTTCCAAGACTCAAGACTTTCCTCTTGAGTTTTTATTTTCCGGCAGTTTTTACCTTCAAGTAACTTTATTCGCTGTGGACTTTTCCTTCTTCAGAAGAACCAGAAGTAAAACTTCCAGCTCATTCCTAACGAACTCAAAGACATCCGTTGTCTACCGCATCAGGACTCTTGTTCAGCGATCGAAACCAATGCAAGTAACCGTTTACAATTATTTCGATGCGTGTTTAAGTCTCAGCCCCTTTTAAGGTGATTTTTGATTCTCTGATGTTTCTCAAAGGTTGTCTAAAATTGATGTGAAATGCTGCCATTATTTTACTTTCCTCTCTTTTCCTTACTTTGTTTCATTCTGTGTATGTGTTTTGCTTAGTTATGTTAGATATAGTTTCATTTATTAAATCCCTTATATTCACAACTGATTGTCTCTGTTTGCTGCTCACAATTCGAAGTCAATGAATGTTTGAACCCTTGCTACATTTGCTAAATTACTGCTAGCACTGCATAAAGAAGGACAGTTTATTCTTCCTTGGCCAGGAAAATAATCGTTCCTTGAATTGATAAATGATTATATTGTCTGCTCAGTGGACGGACAGATCAAATAATTGTAATATTGATTCTGCTACAGTTAATTCGAAGATATAATCTAAATATTTATTATGAATCATAACCAGTTATAATTAGTCATAAATATTTCACCTTTAAGCTGATTTACTACAGTTTTGGTGGAGAATGCGGGCACATTCAAACTTGGTTTGTGAGCAAACCGTATCAATTTATGTGTTTTTATATTATGCGTGCTTGGCGTGAGAAGTCGCAGCGCGAACTCACTCTTTTGGATTGGATGGTTAAAAGCCACCTCCAGTATTGTATTTTAACAGCCTCTATTTGTCTAACATTTAGTCACTGTTAATTGTTAAAGTAAACTGCAATTCATAATATTAAAATTGTTCTCTAAAGATGAAGAAACTTTACAGTACATTTTAATATTATCAAAATCTCCTGTTGGAATGAAGAAATCTTCCTGCATTGCGATAAAGATAGATTTGAGCGATGCTCCTCTTATCATCTTTTAAAGGCGTTATTTTGATTGTATCCTAGATTGAAGTCATTGGATATTCCAATTCATTCAACTATGATCTTTAACCATCAGAGTAGCTATCTAATGCGTGCCTAATGCAGATTGGATCAGAACACTGCGAGCCAGTAGACTGATTGAAATGTAAATGGGACCTTTTAAAACCTTGATCAAGTGAAATTTGCATAACAGCGAAGATACCCTGTTGTTCATAGTGTTTATTTGTGTACTGGCAGCGAAGAAATCCTGCCACACACATCATTGTGCAGTTAAGTTGCACAAATTGTAGAATCTGTTGGGATTTGAGTCTCAGTGTTCTTGTGATTTAGCTGCAGTAAATTCCGTTAGAATGAGAATAGTCTCACACTAAACGCTATCAGTTTAAGCACGATTGGAGTTAAGGCACAGTACCTTAAACTAACACTAGAGGGCAGGCTGTTTAAGTATCTAACACTTCTTGAACTCCTACCTTCCTGTTTTCACCTTGTGTGTGGGTGCACCCACTCCCCCTTGTGGGCATTCTCTGCTAGGTTGACTTGGTACTCTAATTTGTTTGATTTTAGTTTCCCTTCTGCTTCATTGGTCATTATCATTCTAGCCATTCTAGTTACCTGCAGATTCATTTTTAATTTTATTTATTAATTTATTTTCATTTCTTATTTCTGTATTAGATTTTCATATCCAGTACTATTTTTGTTTTACTTTATTATCCTTTATTACTTTTATAACTTGTTTGTTTTGTTCCCTTTTTTAAGTTTAATTTAATCAGGGTTCTCTCCCCCTTTTCTCTCACTTTACCACTCACTTATTTAAATTGTTTAAACTGTGTTTGAATTTAAAGTTAATTTCTGTATTCTAGCCATTTTTGTTCACCTAC
>NW_015505946.1:13452-16002 GCF_001515645.1 Sinocyclocheilus grahami
CTTGCCACACTAGATGCTATGACCCAGCAGCGCCCTCTACTCGGTAGGCTCTGTCATAACCCCTAACAGCAGTAAAAGGCTTAAACCTGCTCTCTCCCCTATCTCTCCCTGTGTTTTGATTTGTTGGTTTGTTTGTTTTTCATTTTGTTCTGTTTTGTTTGCCAAGAGACTGAACCTTTGAGAATCATCAGGGAAGGCGGAGTAATAGATTGATGACCCAAGCTGCCAAAGTCTTTAGACGATCACGCTGTCAACAATCTTAGTTGGATCCTTTCCGGTGCCCCCCACAACAATTAGACGCACCGTGCCATTCACGGCCGAGATAACAGGTTTCTGGTCTACACTCCGCAAACTGTTTGTACTCCTCAAACAGACCATGTATAGAACATTTAATTACTGTAATTGCAGCCTGCTAACGCTGTAAGAATTGCATTGGCCTTTTCATGCTGTCCCTCTCTCCCTCTCTCTTCACCAGTGAGCTAGCATGTCTCGATCATCCAGCCCTGATGCCCACTGGGATCGACTAGAGTCCTGGCTGAGTGCCATAACTGGTACACTCCTGTCTGAAGCAGCCGGCGGCCTGCAGCACCTGAGCCGGGAACAGCTCGACGACAACCTGAGCGTCCTGATGTCACACGATCCGACACAGGACTACAGCCACAAAGATCTCACCAAGATCATCGGGCCCCTCGCCCACAACCTCCTTGCTCAGGCAAAGCTGGGAGAAGCAAGCATCTCCCGCATGGAACAGGAAGCAGCAGCGCTGAAGCTCCAGGCTGAGGAGGCTCAGAGAAACCTGGTGCTTGCTCAAAGTCAACTGGACCAGCTAACGTCGGAGACTCAGCACCAGCACAGGACGGCGGATGAAAAGGACCCAGAGCTGCAGGAGGAAGTAGAGAGACTCCAGAAAGCCTTAACTGATCTCCGTGTAGACCGAACACGCCGAGAGCAGTGGAAAAAGGACCCCGGAGAGGAACTAAGTGAAAACCTTCAGCGAGCCGAGGCTCTCTTGATGAGAGCAGAGACTGAACTCAAAGAGAGAGATGCTAGGGCGAAGGCCGGCGAAGGCCACCTGCAAAGTTCCCGGACTGAAGTCAGTGCCCTGGCCCAACAAAGAGACTATTTAAAAGATGAACTTGATACGGTTCACCGAGAGCTTAAATATGCATATAGACTGCAAAGTGACTCTGAAAGGGAAATGCACACCTCAGAATTTCCCCTAACCAGCAGATTGATACCTCCTAGTCAAGGGTTTCCAGTTCGAAAGAGGGGTGAGAGCCCACTGCTTAAGACATCACCTGCCAGCATCCCTGAAACCCCAGCAGCAGCAAGGGGGTAGGAGCCTTTTCAAAGGCTGTCTTCCAGTCACGGCGTGTCACCTAAAGAATTGGATAAGCTGGCTAGAAACATTCCCACTTTCACTCCAAACCCTGCAGGAGGCCACGATGTGCACGCCTACTTAAGACATTGACTTTCACTTGCAAACTGTTGCCAATGTGTTACCACACGAGACAGACTCTATCTGCTCCGAATCACCGCCAGCCGTGAGGTGAGGAGCTTTCTAGACCGGCAGCTAGAAACGGTCGAAGGGGATTACCAGCAACTGCAGCAGGCTCTGATTAAGGAGTTCTCTGACCCAGAGTCAGAGCAAGGACTGATTACTGCCATGGACCTTAAACAGGGCAGACAGGAAACCACACAGGCTTACTACAACAGGCTCAGACAGGCCTACTTTGGAGCACAGCACAAGCCAGGAATGGAACAGGATTTCAACTTCAAAATTATGTTTCTCTTGAACCTGCACCCAACAGTGAGCCACCACTTGAGGGTTCTGGCTTGCCCACGGACTATGTCCACACAACAGCTGCGAGATTTGGCCGATAAGGCCTATGCTAAACAAAAGACTGCTTCTGAAAAGACAAGAAAAAACCCCACAATCTATCCTGTCACTAATCAGAGTTCTGAACTTGCTCTAGAGGGTGCCGAGCCAAGCCACACTGACAAACCTGTCAACACAATGTCAAGATCCTTCCCAACCAGCAGAGAGCAGCATGGCCATGGTGATTCCCGTCCTAAGCACCAGTATGAGTGCCCCGAGAGATCCTGGGACAGGTCACAACCACCCCTCAACCGAAGGGGTGGAGCCACATGGGAAGCCAAGAGACGGCCCCCAAGGGGAACCGACACTCACAGACACGAGCACCGAGCTCGGACTGCCAGCATCAGAACTCCTCTCAACAAGCCCTGGACAAGCCCAAATATAAACCATCCACAGAACAGAACCAGAAAGCTACATCTGAATCAGCAGAGATCATGAGACTTTTAAAGGAACTCCTCCAAGAAAAGCACCATAAGGGAAAGAAAAGGGATGCGTCAGACCAACTCTGACTAAGCATTAGCTCTGACCCCGACACCCACTCAGAGTCCCCTCAAAATGAACTTCCCAACCAGATCACTGCTAATCCACTGTTAACCACAGAACCAGATATCTCATCACCAAGTGGTGACATCACTCAACCACCTCAGCTGACGGTGGAACCGCCAGAACCA
>NW_015505946.1:16681-40288 GCF_001515645.1 Sinocyclocheilus grahami
CCAGAACCAGCCAACATCCCGCAACACACCTCCAGCCAGGACCGCAAAGTACCAGAAAGTGCGGTTTTGGTGGTCTGCCTCCCTGACGAGCCACACAAAAGACCAGCTCTGACTGCTTGCCAGTCACCACACAAGTCCCAGTGTCGAGACTCGTAGGGAACCTAATCGAAAGGGGGGTGGCCAAAAAACTCTACCTGGCCATCACATTAGAAAATAAGGTGAGACTGGAGGCCCTGGTGGACACTGGAGCTGACTTCACTTTAATGTCAAGCCAACTTTTTGACAGACATCAAAGTGAAGCCAAGAGACAGAATCAAACTCTTAACTATCAGAGGTGTGTGCTGAATGTGCAATCCTACAGCCAAAATGAGGTCCAACTTGAACAGGTAGCTCCAATTCAGCTGACCATTGGCCCTATGAACTTTGTGCACCCTGTGTACATTTCTCCATTGGACACATATCCTCTCCTCATTGGCAAAGACCTGCTAGATCGCTTTGAGCCATTGCTAGATTTTAAACAACTGAAAATCTGGGCTCAAGTGCGAGAACCTCTGCCGCCTCAGTCACCGAGACCACCCCAGACAGACTGTCATGTCACAAAGGTCGCAGGAAATCTCGCCGCCAGCAGCGGGAACGTCTCAGCCCAAGAGCAAGGTTCAAGTTCGCTGCTCTGCACTTTGCAGTTAGTCAAAGACTCTGACACATACGGCCCCCAGGTTAAGGGGGGCTTACAACTGAGTGATATCACAACAGCAGACACCATACTAGCACTGTGGGCAGACAATTCAGCCATCAGCCTCTCACTGTTCAATGCTCTCAAACAGCACACAACGAACATTCCTTTTGCTAACAAGTGCACACGATTCCCTTTGAATCCCTGCCCATCAGCTATGGTGACTGCCAAGGGCACCTGTGCCCTGAACTTGAGGTGGAATGACAGGTGTCGAACCCATTACTTCCTGGTCCTTCCAGACGCACCACATGATGTCTACATCGGAGCAGACATTCTGATTCGCCTCAGGGTTCACGTGGACATGATCAATGAAGTGATATGGGCTTCAATTACCTCACAGTCACCCATGGTTCCTGTCAACCTTGAGAACCTCCTTGATCCCTGAGGCCTGCACGCTAATCAATGAAAAAGAGACTGTAGTACCAGCTAACACCAAAGGGGTCGCTGTTCGACTCCACCTGCGACGAGGCCAAGCTCTCAGCCACACCCTAGGCTTCTTCCAACCTTCACCTGAATGTGGGGAACTGGGCCTCCAGACATTCTGATTCGCCTCAGGGTTCACGTGGACATGATCAATGAAGTGATATGGGCTTCAATTACCTCACAGTCACCCATGGTTCCTGTCAACCTTGAGAACCTCCTTGATCCCTGAGGCCTGCACGCTAATCAATGAAAAAGAGACTGTAGTACCAGCTAACACCAAAGGGGTCGCTGTTCGACTCCACCTGCGACGAGGCCAAGCTCTCAGCCACACCCTAGGCTTCTTCCAACCTTCACCTGAATGTGGGGAACTGGACCTCACTTTGGAAGCCACACCCCTCGTTGAAGTGACATCTCGGGCAGTCTACATCCTGTTCAATAACTGCACGGCAACAAATGTCTGGGTTGGCTAGTGAGTTATGACTTCCATGACTTTGAACTAATTCTACCAATAATTGGACCCATCTCCGATTCAATGATTCCAGAAGAAAGCTCAGGCCACACAGTGTCAACAGCACCCTTCAAGATCATCACCATAACCTCAGTCATGCCAGTGGTCAAGAAGCAGGTGTGTGGAACAGATCTAACAGAAGACCAACACTTTGCCGTGTACACGGTCTCTAACCACTCCACCTGCATAAATGACAGCGCGAAGGCACCTCTGACCGCCCACAGCACAGAGGAATTAACGACAGCAGAGCCATACACAGGTTTGTAGTCCAGCAAATTCTGAAAGATGCTGATGCCATACAGGAGGATGCAGACCGCCACAAACTCCGTCAAGTCCTTTACAAATACAAGGAATCATTTGCCAAGGACTCTTTAGATTGTGGCCTCACTAATCTCCATGTTGTGCGTGTCCCAACGCACCCAAAAGCTCCACCCACTTTTGTCAAGCAATACAAGATCCCCCTTGAATCGTACGAACCTGTACAGGAGATCATCAACTCTATGCTTGAGAAGGGTGTCATTAGTCCGTGTAACAGCACCTACTCTGCCCCATATGGCCTGTCATCAAATCAAACGGCAAGTGGCGGCCAACCATCGACTATAGGAAACTGAATCAACAGGTGCCATTGTCGCGATGGCCGATGACCCAGCTGGAACAGGAGATACCAAGAATCAGAGGAGCCACAATCTTCTCCACTCTTGATGTGGCCTCAGGATTTTGGACTATACCAGTGCATCCAGATGACCAACACAAGCTGGCTTTCACCTTTTGCAATCGGCAGTACACCTTCACCAGGTGCCCATTCGACTATGCCAACTCATCAGCCGAATTTAACATCTTCCTCAACAAAGCATGTCCGGATGCCAGGGTAAGAGGGAACTTGATCTATGTTGATGACCTTCTGATGAAACACACGACGGTGACCGATCACATGAAAGAAATTGACCACGTCCTGCACCAACTGACCGCCGCCGGTGCCAAGATTGCCCTCCACAAAGGACAATGGTGCAAAACCAAGGTCAATTACGTGGGCATACTCATCGGACCACAAGGTATTGAGCCACAAACCAGCCGAATCCAGGCCATTCAGAACATTAAAACCCCTGCCAATGTCTCGGAACTCCGAAGCTTTCTAGGCGTGTGCAACTATTCAAGGCAGTTCATTGAGAACTATTCAGACATTGCACGCCCTCTCACTGCCCTTCTGAAAAAGGACTGCCCCTTCGCCTGGACAGACGAACAGCAAAATGCCATGAATGAGCTGAAACAACATCTGTGCATTGCTCCATGTCTGGCTTACCCAGATCCACAGAAGGAGTTCTACTTGGACGCTGGATTCTCCAGCCACTGCCTCAGCGCTGGTATATACCAACGGCATGACCAGGACAAAAGGGTGGTCGCATATGCCAGCAAGACTCTTCTTCCCCCAGAGTGCAAATACTCAGACTGTGAGAAAGCCCTGCTCTGTACTGTATGGGCCATCCAGAGATTCTCCAACTACATCGGAGCACAGAAAGTGATCATAGAAACTTGTCACCAGCCTGTCACATTCCTCAACAGCCAGCGCATCCACGACGGTGTGGTCACAAATGCACGCATAGCCACATGGCTCATGGCCCTCCAGTGGTGCAACATAGAAGCATGATATGCTAAAAATCACAAGTTGGCACTGGGAAACGGCCTGGCAGCCTGCCAAAGCTGCTCCGATGACACACTGACTGAGATCGGAGAAGCAGAAAGGCCCCAACTACCGCCCCCTCCCTGCCACAGGTATTTTAACGAGAATGTCTGCCAAGGCATGCCCACAGCCTATGTCGATGGATGTTCCTACAACCACGAGGGCATCCTAAAGGCAGGTGCTGGTGTTCTCTGGCTAAATGATCGACCCTGCCCACCACAACACTTCAAACTGGGTCCACAATCATCACAATATGCTGAGATAGCAGCTATTCTCATAACCCTGCAGATAGCATCAACCCATAACATCAGAGAACTGCTCATCTGCACAGACTCCAACTATGCCAGACTTGGCTTCACATACCAGCCTCCAGGCTGGAAGCAAAATGGTTACAAGACCGCAAACAACAAACCAGTTAAACATCAACACCTGTTCCAGGCATGCAACGACATCACAAGTGAACATATGATCGTCTACTGGAAGAAAGTGAAAGGACACTCAAAGCAACCTGGTCCAGACAAGGACCTCAACGACCAAACAGATGCCCTAGCCAAAGCAGGTGCACTACATGGCGAGTTATGGTCTCCACCAACCCACCAACCCACCCTTAACGTGGCAGCCATAACCCGCAGCAAACACACTCAACCCACCACAATGCCCACCTCACAGCCGCTTACGCTGGCTCCTCAAATCTCCACTAATGACATTGCCGACATGCAAGCTTTTGACTCCGCCATCAAAACCATTCTTCACCACCTCTCTGACCCCTCCAGCCACCCTATCACACCAGGTGAACTTGCTGCTGCCCCAAGCCTCAAACGGCTATACCACGTAACACACATGCTGCGTGTGATAAACAACATCATTTTATGCCCCTGATGACCTCATTGCACCAAGGCTTGTGGTGCCACACTGCCTAAGGGGGTGATGCTGATGTATGCTCACGATGCACCATGTGCGGGACACCACGGCACAAGAGCCACTTATGAGACACTTAAACAAGTGGCATACTGGCCCGGCATGCAGCAAGATGTGGCAGAGTACGTGAAAGGATGCCTTGTCTGCTGCCAATTCCAACCGTCTAACCCAAATCACAGAGCCCCACTGCAGCGCAGAGGAGTCACGTTTCCGTGGTCAGACCTTCAAATTGACTGGGTCGGACCCTTACCCAGGTCAACAAGAGGCAACAAGTATTTCCGCTGAGAGTCAACTCAGACAGAGGCACCCATTTCACAGCTGAGATCATGCAGCAGATTTGGAAACTCCTGGGAGTACAAGCACAACTGCACATCAGTTACCATCCAATTTCTTCGGGCCAAGTGGAACGGATGAATCGGACGGTGGTCAGCATGCTAAGAAAATATGTGTCTGCTTACCAAAAGGACTGGGATGTGAAACTGCCCCTTGTGCTCATGACTATCAGAGCAACTCCACAAGAGTCAACAGGTGTGCCTGCCTTCGAACTAATGACAGGCCGGCAAATGGCATTGCCCTTGCACCTGCTGTACCAGCCAGGAGACTCCAACCTCGTCACCGCCTACACCACTCATCAATACCTTGATGAACTACACCGGCATTTGAGAACCACATTTGCTTTTGCCCAACAACGACTCCAAAAGAGCGCAGAAGGCCAGAAAGCATACTACGACCGGAAGGTGTCACACAAAGAACTGGATGTGGGCGACCGGGTCTGGTACTACAGCTACGCACAGCCTCCTCAGATAACCTCTCATCGGCTATCAAAGAAGATCCTGCCACACTGGACAAGACCGCATGAGATTGTGGACAAGCTCTCCCCTGTCGCATATCGGATCAAGCGGAGTCGGGGACAGAAAGAACCAGTTTTCAAATGGGTCCATCGTAACCAGATCAAGAGACATGTGGCTGCTGGCAGGGAAGGGCAGGGGGAGGCTAGTGCTAACTAGGCCTTGCTATAGTCCTCAAACAAAGACTGTCTTGAACAGACAAGAACGTCCCATACTGATCCACTGCCTTTCTCCTTTTTCTCTGAACCAGGATGCTGCTGTGGCTCTCCATCCTCTGCCTCCAGCTAAACCGAGGACAGCGATATCACATCACAAGGTCCAGCATCAGGCATTGCACTGAGGGACCAACCTGGACTTCTTATGACCAACTGTAGGACTCACACCCAGAAGGTGTACGTCCGACTCGACCCCCGAAATGTCTACCGGACACATTATGCCCGGGCAGCTGCACACTACAGTTGGGCAGGTGCCCAATGGACTGAAAATACCCTCGCTCACGCAGAAGCTGATATCAAACACATGCTCTCTCAGTTGCAGAAAATGACTCTCACTCAAGCAGAGCTAAGCGGACATAACAGGCGTGACAAACGATTCCTAGGGGCCTTGCTCGGAGCTGCCGCTGCTGTTGGAACCCTGTTTAACCTGGGAGTGACCAGTGTCAACTCCGTGAGCCTATCTACCCTGAAGCAACATGTAAGGGAGATCCAGACTGAGATGCCCCAGCTGAGAAAACAACTCACACTACAGGGCCAAACCCTACAGACTATAGGCAAATCATTGAAGTGCACCCTGTTGGTTCTGAACACCCACATTGTCCTGCTGAACCAAACTGTGAAACTCAGCTGGTCACCACAGCAGAGCGAGATGGCGTTTCTTCTGAATCTACCCATCATTGAATCCGACAACATTTACAGACTCAAAGACATTGTCAATGTTGGATTTTGGCAGGGAAACACTCACATCAGAATACACACACCAGATATGGTAGCCTACCACGACAATAACCCACAGTTATACCTGGCCCCAAACCTGCGCATGTGTACCCTGACCAAAGACATTCATTATCTCTGCCCCAGCAAGCCCTTCCTTCGAGACAACACTGAAGGAATCTGCGTGTTACAACCCATGCAAAGAGAGACACTCTGCCCAGCTGAGGCCAAGCCTCGCACACAAGTCACAGAAACGCAAGCAGAGATTGTGGCAAATCAGTGGCTCGTCAACACGCCCATCCATACCGCCACACTGACCTATGACCAGCACGACACTGCCACTAACGGGTGCTATTTACATCTAGTACCGTATTTTAACTCTTGCATTACTAAGGCAATGACTGACACATGTATGTTGCATTCCAAAGAGCTCTGTTAACAGCCCAACAGTGAAAAATTAAACCATACCCATATCGGCTTGGGCCGGATCAGCACAAAATGGAATGGTTAAGCAACAAAAATTGTTTAGCCTGACGGTGGAAAAGCGGCTCAAATCTTTGAAAGAGACATGATTGCTATATGATCAACTGTCTAATGTTTTGGGTAAATGGACAGAAATTCCATTTACCATTATTTGTGTTCCAAAAATAAACAAAAGTCATGTTTGAGTAAATTATCACATACATTTCAAGTTTAGGTGAACTAACCCAATGACATGGTAGTGTAGGCAGGAGAGATAACACTGACAACTTATCCATATTTCCCTACTAATATTGTTTTTATTTGGTTTTATACAGGTGTCTGATGTTGATGGTCTGAGCACTAGTATCTGTTTGGTTGCTGACTATCATTGAAGATGAAGCACTTCTCCAAATCTTCTCTGCCTTGACCCTGTGTCTTTTTGCCATCATTGTTCAGGGTAGTACTGCAAAGAAATCTACCTAGTCTCCAGAATCTACCTCAGCCATTTGCTTCCGGACTGCCATGTAAATATTTTTTTAGGATTTTTGTAAGGGGCATGGTCGAAACATTGCTCTGAATAATTTGTACCTTTCTTTTGGTTGCATTTTTTTTTTATTTCCATATTTTATTTTCAAGTGTTTTGAATGTATTTCTCCTCTTTTTGCTTATTTTATAATCTTTAATGGTGCATTTTGATTTATGTAAAGCACTTTGAGATGAAACATTTAAACAGCTGTAGTTTTCTTATTAAAATCTCTGAAATATATAAATGTCAATTACAATAAAATCTGTACCGTTCAGTGTGACCACAGCCTCACTGTGTTGTTATTTGTGATTGATGTTTTAAGTATCCTTTGTGGTGAATGGAAACATTTGGATTTGTGTCGAATGAGAGAGGGCTTCAGTTTTTAACTTTCAATTAATTCGTTTTGGCTTGACATTTATATAGCCTGAATACTGTTAACTTTATACAATTTGAGTAGTGAGGGGAAAATATGGCCTATAGTTGTTAGTGTTAAATTATTTCTAAATGCGACATATAAGATAATATTTTTAGAAAAAAAAAAAAAACAAGAATAAAGTTGTAATATGAGAATAAAGTCAAAATATTTTGAGAATAAAGTCAAAATTACAATAAGTCGTAGCAATTAGAAATTAAAGTTATATTTTGAGAGTACTGCGCATGCAAATGGCCTGGACTGGGAGCACCGGGAGAAATTCTGGTGGCCTAGCAACTGATTTGAATATATGTTGGATTGTTAGCAGAAATCATAGCATGTGTCGTCATTCTTGCAGCAGGGACAGTATGCTTGGAAATTTCAAGTCTTCGATTGCATTTATTATGTGTAGTGCGATTGCCCCCAATAATAGCAATAAAGCTTTGTGCTTTTCACAAAAAAAAGTGTAATTTAATTAAACGAATGTGTCATTGTAATCGAAAAGATGATTGATTCACATGCAGCTTTAACTGAGGCGAATATAGTGATCTGTCACGCCACATTAAAGAGCGTAAAAAACACTATGCGCTATCTAATTAAAAATGATGGTAACAATATTCTTAAGGCTTGTTTTTTATGGAATCTACCTGAATAAATCATGTAATCTATGACAACAAATTTATTATGTGTGAAATGTGCCCATTTATTTTAAGTTGATTCTCAAAATCAGATTTTGAGTAAGGCATGTTTATATTTGACTGAGTTATTTTGTACAAATAAAAGACTGTAGCTCTGCCAGACAGCTCAAGTAGGAAAATACTTGATGAATACTGGAAAATAATTGGCTATAAGCTAATTGTAGCACATATTGTTTGCATTTCGCTACAAAACTGACAGAATTTGAAAGAATATATAAAGTACCAAAAGTACAAATCAGTTGCCAGTTGCTCAAACTCCTTAACTTATGTTAGCCTGTATTGATGTCTTTTCTGAAGTAAATAATTTTATTTGACTATTCACAAGCTGTTTTATTCACTGTATAATACATTATTGGAAATAACATTTCATGTCTTCAAATCCATATTGTTTTTTAGTTATAAAACTGACAGAATTTGAAAGCTAATTAAAAAAAAAAACTCAAATAAAAAGCCTTAAAACTTTTTTTTAATTACAAAAAAAAAATTGATTTCAAAACAATGTGCAGTGTGAGTAAATCTTTGTTTTTTTTTTATGCATTTAAAAGTAAGATGCTTTTAAAAGCAGGCTGAATGCTCAGCGGACAAGCGATATGCATATTTATACTTGATAAAAAGTAATTTTTCATCATTCAGACTACTTTGTAAATAAATAATATTAAAAATAAATTTTACATACTGATAAAAAATGTATAGCCTGAATGCACTGTAAGTCGCTTTGGATAAAAGCCTCTGCTAAATGCATACATTTAATTTAATTTAAATGTAGACTTTAGGCCTACTTGCAGGATTAAAAAATAAATGACAAGATGTTATTTTCATACAGATTCTCAGGACACTAATATATTGCCTATGTACCAACATATAATATACACGCTCGTTTCGATCATCAGAAGGCGAATTCATAGATACTAAACATGGTAGGATTACATATGGCAAGATGACAGGAATGGGTTCCATCATAAGCATGCATAGAATAGTCAAAAAATATCAAAGACAACATACACCATGACCTGAAGGATATGTGTGTTCATTCAAAGAAAGGTTTTCCTATGAATTAATTAGCAGAAAAGTCCATTTCTACTGTGCATTGTACCTCTTGCTATGGAACATGCAGGGATTTTCCCTACTTACATTCCTGTGGGTCATAAAACCAGTGATATCAGCATTAGTTGCCATGGGGACCAGGGGGGCCTGGTGTCGTTGCAGACATCCTGGCACCCAGTTTATTAGGTGAGGGGACTGTGACGATTTGTTAATCTAATGAATAACTGATTTGATAAATCAAATGAAAAATTGTGTTTTTGATTGGTCCAGACGCTACAAATAACATGGTGATATCCTGCACCGAAGAGGTAGTAGGTAGGCAAAGGGGAACACAACGTGAACGCTGGATCCAGGAACATACCTGGAAATTGATCGATGAATGTAAAATCACCAAACAAATGAGGGAACAAGCCAGGACTGATGAAGAAAGACAGGAAAAAGCAACGAGACATCAGATACTGGACAAAAGAGTTAAGAGCCACTACACTACTGTTAGTGCATGTAAGCATCCTAGATGCAGTTGATGTACTGTTGCAAGAAGAGCAAGCAGGATTCTGGCATGGCTGGTCCTGCACAGAGCAAATCTTCACCATGCGTAACATCATGGAACAGTGTGTTGAATTTCAACATCCTCTCGTGGTCAATTTCATTGACTTTGCGAAATCATTCGACAGAGTTCACCGCGGTTCACTCTGGCAAATCTGTCTAGTATATGGCATTCCACAACGGTTTGTTAATATATTCAAAAACATCTATCATAACTCAAGGTGTTGTGTGCGAACCGACACAGGAACATCTGAGTTTTTCGACGTTGTGACAGGTGTTAGGCAGGGGTGCATTTTGTCACCCATGTTGTTCCTGCTTGCCATAGACCAGGGGTGTCCAACCCTGCTCCTGGAGAGCTACCGTCCTGCAGACTTTAGTTCCAACCCTGCTCCAGCACACCTGTCTGTAATTATCAAGCAACCCTGAACACCCTGAACACCTAACCCTAACCCTAACCCAAATTAAGAGATTCTGCGCAGGGCTAAAACTCAGACTTTTCTCTATTGTGTCTGAGCATCGTATCAAACTGGCAGGGCACATCCTGCGGCAACCAGAACAACGCCTTGCAAAAATTGCACTGACATGGATGTCGTCCAATGGATGTCAAAGGCCAAAGAAGACCTGGTGAAGTACATTCAAAGAGGATTTAAAGCGAGCTGGCATTAAATGAGAAGAAGTTGAAACCCATGCAGGCAATCGCTATCAGTGGAATTTGCTTGCTGCCCAATGTGCCCTGTAGCACGAACGGACCTAAGAGAAGAATGTATCACAAGACGAACACTCTAATCCATATTACGAATTAAACTATGTGACGTAAACATTTAAAAAAAAATTTTGGGATGTAAACTAACTTGAACTCTGAACGCCGGTCTATGCAATTACACTATTAGCTGAGGTACCTCACGTGACCTAAGCTAGTGGTTACGCTTTCTAAAGCATTAAAACCCCAGACCAGGGCCGGAGTGGGAGTCATTTTCAGCCCTGGAGTTTCATGCCTTAGACCGGCCCACTTTAGTTCACGACTGATTATTGCTATTAAAATAATGTAATTAAAACTTCAGTATATAAGTCTGCAATAGTGCACTGTTCTCTACAGCCTTGTAATTCATTATATTTTTCTACAGCTTTGTTTTTTTGTTTTTTTTTACTGGCCTTTTCAGCGCCGCCTTTGCGCTTTCTATTATCCATTTTTTTAATCTATTATTTTTTGCTCGCATTTCTCCAACAAAATATTTGTAGGCCTACTGTACCATAATGTCTGCCGGCAGTTAAAAAGTTCTCAGAAATAATCACATTTGTTTTGCTTAACCTATTTATGTACAATTATTCTAAAAATAATTTTAATGTCATACAAAAAAAAAAGTCATTGGCCTGAGTAAATTGTACCATTATAGAATTGTGACTGCACAAGTAGTGCAGTAATTTAGGAGGTGAAAATACTGTGAAATTACATACATACAAATGGCAAGAAATTTGAAAGCATAACAACTGAACGTCTATGAAACGTATAGTTTTCTGAGACGTTTTGACTGTTTTTTTCCCTTGGACTGTTGTTCGGTGATACATTTGGACCTGAATCATCCGAGTGGATTCCTCCGGAACAAATTCTCTTCGTCATCTCGTCGCACTCTATCAACTCATCAGCTCTTCTTTCTTTCGTACTTGATTAACTGAATGGTATTCCCGGTGAAGTGGTAGGACTGAGATATTTAAAAAAAAAAATTCCCACACATTACACGTGACTGAGATATTTTTTTACACACACTACATGGGACTGAGACAGTTTTTTTCCAAACTTGGACTTTCAAAATCAATTTCCTTGGGTTACAATTGCATTGTTGTTATATGTTATCAAGCTCAATTAATTGTTGGAGATTGAGTGTCATGCAATGTTCATCACTTTGGTTTTAAAGTGCCAGAACAAAGAGCATTTAAATTGATGGACTCACAAAATACATTTCTGGCTAACTTAAATTATTGTGTGAGGCATTATTTTATTTGACTTTTTCATGATATTTCAGTTGTCCATTTAAATTTTGAGAATTTGGTTTAAAAAGAAAAATACCCCAAAGCTCCTTGAACGAACTTAGACCATTGATATTTTCAATTAGATCACAAATCCCTGAAGTAAACCCTGGGATTAAGGGGGTTACAAGCACATGGCTTGTGTTGCGGTTGTTTGGTGCCATGTGCGCTCTCCAGTCTTATTGTCTGTCCCCTCTAACCTTGTCACCTCATTATTGTTTAAGTTGCTCCACCTGTGTCTCCCTCGTTACCCTCCTCATTTGTTCCCTATTTATTCTCCTGGTGTCCTGGTGCAGTCCTGTGCTGATCCGTTGTTTTTCGTCAGTTGTGCTCGTGGTGTGGATTATGTCTACCCGTATTGTTGTTCCTAGCCTGCCTGCCTGTTTTCCCCCCTCCGAGTAGTTTTTGTTGTTGTTTTGTTTCATTTTATCATTAACAGACCCATTCTTCCTGCAACTTGAGTCCTCGCCTCATCTCTCTGCACGCACCATGACAGGAAACATGCAAATAAAGGGGAGGTGATATTATAATAAGATCCCTTTGCAGAAAAAAGCTTACCAAAACAAAGTTACTGGGTTAATCTTTTTCATGTTTCCTGGGTTGGTAGATGCACCGGGGACCCGATTATAGCACTTAAAACCGGAATTAGATTTTCATGATATGTCACCTTTAAATCAAAAACTGCTCATCTTTGTTTGGATCGTGATGAAAATGCAGTGGTTGTCTCTAATTTTAAATTGCTACAGAGTTTAGCCTGTAATACAGCAAATAAACATCTTGTTCATATACTCATATTTTAATTCTTTCTTGCATATTGTTTGAAAAAAATATATACATTTCAAAATCGGCAAATCGGTATCTGAATTAGCCCATTTGCTTGTAAAAAAAAAACATCAAATAGGAATTGACGAGTGCAAGGAGCCACAGAGATTACAAGGTGCACTGGAGCATTTTTTGCTGGAAAATGCTGATATTTCTTAAAAAATGTCCAATTTAGCGCCCAAACTCTGGAACAGTCTTCCTAGCATTATTTGTTATCTTAAATCTAGATTAAAGACCCATCTCTTTAACCTGGCATATACATAACACACTACCACATTTCCATATTTCAAATCTGTTAGGCTGCATTAATTAGGCCAACCGGAAATGGAAACCCATCCCATACCACCCGATTTACAATTCGATTTACGACAATGTATCAACATTGTAAGAAGAATGGCATCTATGCTAATTTTAGTCGGTCCATTTCATTCTTATTCCGAGGTCACCGTAGTCACCTGGATCCAGTCCAAATCCAAACCAGATGGTGGATTAGCACCTAGAGACGCGACCTCTACAGCCCTGAATGTCAGCAGAGACCATGTCAACTACAGTAGATACGCCTCAGAGACAGATCCCCTGCAAAGACCTCATCACCTCGACGACCATCGGCACAAGACAACGGGAACCAGACAAGTCCTCTGCACCTGTGTTGCAGCCTGGAATTAAACCACGCCATGCTGGTTTTGTCTGCAGGAGAACTGGCCCCCCAACTGAGCCTGGTTTCTCCCAAGGTTTTTTCTCCATTTCTGTCACCGACGGAATTTTGGTTCCTTGCCACTGTCGCCTTTGGCTTGCTTAGTTAGGGACGCTTGTCTGATTGCACAGACACTATTGGAAGAGAGCTGAACTGGATGATGACATCACTGAATCATCAATAAACTAACTTTAGCTGGAAAACTGACACTGTTATTGTCTTCTTACATTATTGACAAACAAATTTTCCTGTTTGACACTGTAAAGCTGCTTTGACACAACCAGTATTGTACAAAGCGCTATACAAATAAAGGTGACTTGACTTGCCCTCTAGTGGAGCTCATGGGCACTCCAGCTGGTGATTGTAACAGCTATAGAGACTCGAGCCTTTAGTATTTTAGCATGCAATGTAATAAAAATTATGGCATGCAATGAAATAAAAAATTATACTCTATTTAAATGTTAATACTTTGTTTAAACAAATTTTAGTTGTGGTCACAGATTTGCATATATTGACTATTTTATATATGGGGTATAAATTAGACTATAAATTTGAATAGCATTATCTTTGTGGACATCCATAGAGTTGAGTTAAAGCATTTTTTTATTATTATTTTATAATGTTCTCTGAGGTTCACTTATAATGTTAGTGTGATTTTACATTAAAAAACATCATAATTTAGAAGTAATAGAACAGACAATGGAACAGACAATGCAGTAGTGGTAAAAGCACGTTTACTCACATTGAGTACGTTTACACGGAGAACAATAATCCGATTTTAACACGATTAAGGCAATACTCTGATTAAGAATCTACCATGTAAACAGAGATTTTTGATTACCTTACTCCGGCTAAAGAACTATTTGAAGTAAACAGAAATCGAATTAAGACATGTGGAGTATTCCTATTTTAGTCGCATTATTGAAGTGCAGTATAGACATGTACACACCTTAATCACACCATTACAGCATTTTGCGACAGGATACACACACAGCAGTGGTCAACCGTTTGACAGCCAACAAAAGATGCTTCAACAACGCCGTCATCTGTTTGCACGTATAGTATGACAAAGAATTAACTGCACTTGAAGCTTTCGTAAAATAAAAAATGAAACACCCAAAACTGTATATGGTATCATAACGAAGACAAACTATATGTTTATACGTGAAATTCTGGGTTGGATGTTGGATGGCGTGGCGTGGGGACATAATGACGTGTGCCATTAATCGATCTATGTACTATAACATGTAAAACGGGAACATAAAAGGAATATTCTAAAAGCAACTCATTTAAACACCTTAATAACAATATTGTCTTATTCAGAATAAGGTAAATAATCAGATTACTGATGTCCATGTAAACGTAGTCACTTATGTATTGCAACATTACTGTTGGATTCACTATAGTCAGACCAAGCGCTGCATCATTATTTACTGACAGTCTCTCTGAAAAGCCTGCATCATACTGTCTTGTTTAAAAATGAATCCATAGCAAAGTAAAGCAACCAAACAAACAGTGTTTCACTGACACGATCTGGAGCTCTTTGCTAATTTTACTCCGTGGTTACATCGGACGCGAGTGGCTTAATGCGACTATAGACGACAGAACCTATTATAATCTGCAATTCTGTCTACACTGGATGCTGTAGGGATTGACACAACAAATCCCGACAGTAAACTGATGTCCCGCTCTACGACTGACATACAAGCATTCGTGCCGCTTCTGACCTGAAAGAGAAATTGATTCGCAACATGACGCAGCAGCGCTCGTGTCCGATGTAGATATGTTAGGATCACAAGGAATTCAAAGACTATTTTTAACAACTTACACTACACAGTGTCTTATAATCTTGAAATGCCATCTGTATGGTTCTGTTGATGGAGTAATACGGTGTTTGTGTCTCTCTAGTATTTCCTCTCCTCCTACTACAAGCGGCTGTCAGTGGTTGGGGTTAAAGAGGCAGTGATGTAGAAGCAGGTGTTGATCTTCTATTGTGGAGGCAGTGCTTAGCCACACTATTATGTCATAAAGTGGCACATTCGACAACGAGTCGGTTTCTGAGCTTGGTTTCAATAAAAGTTGTTTTTAAATGAATGAGAAAGTTTTGAGTTTTGAAACTTACAGGATGTTTTTATAGTACATTGACCTGTTATATGTCAAAAGATCAAGGGAAATTTGATTTCTCAGTTCATGACACCTTTAAAAGTGCCATTAAAAATGTAAAGCTTTTACCTTACAAAATAGTAAAAAAATCAAATAGTCTTAAAAGGACCTCCTACATGGTTACTCTAGATAAAATTTCCTGCAAAAATAACTACTTTGCAACATATACTGTTACTTTGATCTTGAGCATTGCTTGCTTTCAAAGAGCAAATACTCACTGTCCATTATCAAACAATGTGACCTTTTCTAATTTTAAAGACAATCTGTACAATATGTTAACACACACATGAATAAATACTGTTTTTACCTGGTCTCTGTAGTAGTTCTCCATGGCCTCAATCTCATATTTGTATTTGCGGTAATTCTCCTGACGCAGTTCTTTAGTATATGCACGCTGCTCTCTCAGATGAGCTTTCTGTAGTTCCAATCCTTCTTCAAAGATCTGCTTGAGCTTCTGAAAAAACACACACAACTTTTTTCCACTTTATTAAATTATTTGCACGACAAGCTCTTATCAAAGCAATACAAATGTGCATATGTTGTAATGTATTGTATTGACACTTAAAAAATAAACATTGATAAATTGTTCTCTCTCTTTTCTTTTCTTGCAAAGCAAAACATCTTCTACCAGACCTGTACAGCATACATACAAAAAGTGGTTACATCATGCAATTGCAACTTGTAACTTTGAGGTGCTATTTCTATTTTATTTGACCCTTGATGTAACTTTGTAAGACTGTTTATATCAGTGGTTTTCATATAATTATATTCATATAATAATATATAATAATATATTATATAATAATTATATAAAATCATATAATTTTCATAATTCTAATGCCAAGGATCCCCCTTTGAGATAATTTCTTTATTAGACTTAAAATATATTATATTATGAATGCAAAATGAAGCATTTCAATGGATATCTACTAAATAATTTAAAGAAATGTTTTATAGTCATTTAAGCCTCTCTGAAACACATAAACACACACAAACACACAAATCTGTTTTAACTTCCACACAACATCTGTGGTGGGTGTGTAATTGTAAATGTCTTGGAGTTCCCTTTCATTTTGGTTCAACTTGACCTTGAGTCAGTAGCTGATGCTATAAAGGAAACACCTTTCTCCGAAAAGACTGAAGTCTTATTGAATCAGCCAATGGCATTCAAATGTGCAGAATGCAGGCTGGCACTGAACGCCAGTGCCTTAGAATCTTTCTCCTTCAGACACCTGCTCTGTCTGTGCCCATGCTAAAGCAGTGTTGGATAAATCATCCTACCCTCACTGCAAAGTGATGACAGTCAGGATTTTCTGCCCCCAAATCGCCTTTGTTCTTGATAATCTCACCACCCATAGTCTCCCACAAGATTCCATTGCCGCCATTATAGATTTACAGTGGAAGAAGCAGCGGCACCCAGATGTGGACTATAAGGACTCATGAGCTCAAGCCAGCTCAAGTTTCCGCATTCCTCTCAAAAACGCTATGCAGTTAAAAGAAATGCCTATTATTCACTACATGTAAATACAATCCAAATCACCACCAGGTGACTCAAATGGATGGTTGACACCATTGCTCAATAAAGCTGGAACGGTGACATTTTCACTTGTGAGTAGAGAAAAAAAATATATCAAATAAATGTTTAATGTTCCAGCTATTTGACCACAGTTACGATGAAATATTACAGTGACGGCAGTGCTTGAGGTGTTCCTTACTTTTAACAGTACAGAACCAGTCATTATTTTAGACTACCTATTTGAATGTTTAGATTACACTTAAAGGGTCATAAAACCCCCCATTTCAGCACTGGTTAGTTCTCACCACAGTTTTAAAAAATGCTAAAAAAAAAGTGGGTGTGGTGCACAGCGGAGTGGACTCAGCGGAGGGGGAAGCAGTGTTGCCAACTTAGCAACTTAGAATTAAGTTAGCTGCTATTTGCAATTGTTTAATTTAATAATAATAATAATTGTTCATTTATGATACACCTTGTTAGTAGCTTGTACTTGAGATTGTTGATCAGTTAGTGCACGGTAAGAAAAATGAAAAAGCTACTAGTAATTTTCCAGGACATTATCCGTTATCCATTGTAACCCTGTAACTCGAAAACACAAAATACAATGCGTAATTTAAAATGTAGGTAAAAAAATCTGTGAATAATAATTACGGAAAATTCCTTCATATTAGTAGATTTTGCCCTATTTTTACACACTTTTCTTAGAGTGTAGCTGTCACGAATTCGGGTCCATGGACTTCCGTTTATTCACCACCAGAGGTCACCCTTTCCATTACATTGACTCTCGCACTACACAAACTGTTGCATAGCACCCATATCATAACATACATATCCCATCATTCTTTGCACGATTTGCACACTGCCCTGATTGCACTCATTGCACACAGCTGTTTCTAATCACCTCACTCACTATATAACACCCACTCTAACTACCTTTCTCTGCTGAGTATTGGTTAGCCTGTACCCCTTTCCAAGTCTCCGTGTTTTCCTTGTTTTGCCTTGCCTGTTTTTGCGGTTTCTGATCTTTGCCTGTTTTCCTGGATTTCTCCCTCTCGTCTCGCCCCTGTGATTCTGTGACCTACGCTAGCCCTAGGACTATTCTTGTGTTTTTGCCCGCCATATACCTGTTTGCCAGTGTTCGACCCTGCCTGTTATACCACGTCTCTTGAAATAAAGCTTGCAGATGGATCTACACGTCTCACGTCTCGTCAGCCCCATTACAGAATACTCAGCCCTACAAGGACCCAGCAGCTTTTCTGAGGAACATTGGCCAGGTATGGACACCGCAAGGATTTTGTTACCCCTTAAACAGGATCCACGATCACTGGAGAACCATATCCGAGAGTTTTTAGCCATCGCTCACTATTCTGAGTTACCAGACTGTCTATTGATAGAGTTTTTCTGCGATGACATAAATCAACCTCTGAGGGCTAAGCTCGGAGGGTCCACGTTCATCACTCGCTCAGTTCATGGATTATGCTTTGTTGACTGTCGGATCTTTATTTACTGTGGGTGTCGCGGAGGATGAACGCAACACAATGTCTGTGATTGAAGTGGTGGCTGTACCAGAGCACGCTCACAAAATGGCGATCTTCATGAGTCAAGTCAAGTCACAACTGATCTTCATGAGTCCAGTCAAGTCTCAGCTGAGCTGCCAGAGCCTCGTTTCGTCACAGCGGATCTTCTAGAGTCTCGCCATGTCTCAGCTGCTCGTCCAGAGTCTCGTCACGTCTCAACTGTTTGTCCAGAGTCGCGTCACGCCTCAGTTATTCATCCAGAATCCCGTTGCATCACAGCTGATCATCCAGAGTCATGTCAGGTCCTGTCTGTCACACCCAGATTCTCAAGGTCAGCCCTTCGGTATCCCAGTCTGGTATCCAGTGTGAGGGATGCACCGCTGGTGTCTGCACGCACCGCTGGTATCCCCAAACCCACTCACTCTAACCCTTCTATTCATGAACTCCTTCCCCTGTCTGCAGCACTTCCCATATGGGGGGTTGCTTTATGCAGTCCCCGCCATGGTCTCCTGATCGGTGTGGTTCACCGGGGGGGTTTCCTGTTCCCTCTGCTCTGCCGTGGTGGTCCTCTGCTCCGCCGTAGTGGTCCTCTGCCCCACCGTGGTGGTCTACTGTCTGGTTCTAGTGGTCCTCTGCTCCGCCATGGTGGTCTTCTGCTCCACCGTGGTGGTCCTCTGCCCCGCCGTGGTGGTCTACTGTCTGGTTCTGGTGGTCCTCTGCTCCACCGTGGTGGTCCTCTGCTCCGCCGTGGTGGTCCTCTGCGCCGCCGCGGCGGTCTGCCTGGTTAGCCTGTACCCCTTTCCGAGTCTCCGTGTTTTCCTTGTTTTACCTTGCCTGTTTTTGCGGTTTCTGATCTTTGCCTGTTTTCCTGGATTTCTCCCTCTCATCTCGCCTCTGTGAATCTGTCTGCCGATCGGTGACCTATGCTACCCCTAGGACTATTCTTGTGTTTTTGCCCGCCATATACCTGTTTGCCAGTGTTCGACCCTGCCTGTTATACCACGTCTCTTGAAATAAAGCTTGCAGATGGATCCACACGTCTCACGTCTCGTCAGCCCCGTTACAGTAGCATACTAATACACTGCTTGAAACTATAATTGTTCAGAATGAGTAGTTTTACTAGTTTACTAGCTAATAAAAATAAACTTAAATTGTAATCGTTCAGAAATGTGAAAGTGGAAGAGGGGAGACAGACAACACACGCAACACACACAGCTTCGTGTTCAGACAGTTTCATTTTGCTCCCATCAAGTTAAAAACACAAATAAATGCACAACCATTTGCATTCTGCATCGAAACCATATATATGAACGCGCTGTTGCACCTCTGAGAACTTTTAAGGCTTATTCTGTGGCGTTTATATAAGCCTTTTGAATGGTTGTGTCACAGAGCTGTAAAAACAAGTGAAAGAATCACGTTTGTGCCGAACTCTTATTACAAAGCAAAAACAAACACTCTTCTTCGATCCATGAACGTTTCTCTCAGTTAATGTGCGCTATGTCATCTCACAGTCTGAAACGTCTGGCATAGCAAATCAACACATGCTGTTGTGAATAATTAAGCGAAGCGTCTTCTCATAGGATAAGAACACGTAGTCTCATGAATAATTTAATGGACACCGACGCTTCATCGATGTACTATAGAGACAGGACGGGGCAAGCCATTGACTTTCTATTGCGGGAAGTTGCCTCCTTGTCATTTCTGACTTATAACGAAAAACAGAGCAATGCCTAAAAGCTGCTACGTGACAAGGTGTACAGTAAACAAGCTAAAAAACCCAGAACTAAATTTTTATAAGCTTTTATAAGCTAAGTTCTGCATGGAACAGTTAAACTTATTATTGCAGATTTTCATATAGAGTTCAGTGTTTGTATTCCCTGTGTGATTTGATGTAAAATGTGGAATACAAAATATGATTTTAAAGTCTATGTCATTTTGTATTTCGTAAAAACAAAAAAACCTGAATTAGTCAATACAAGTTCAGAATTTTGTCATTTAATGAGTTGTATTACATATCCATTTACATGTTAGCCTTTTGTCAAAATGACTTTTGAAGATCAGCCAAACTCATCTGTGGAGATTTGAACCATTTCTCTGAATGACTACAGAGAACAACCCCGGATTCACAACATTCATTTCAAAACACAGAAATAAACGTGCAGTTTAGCTTTGCGGTGTCCAAAATGGTTTATATTAATGATGGTTTATATTCACAATAAGCTACAGAACTGAATATATGAAGGACTAATAACAACAGTGAGACATTTGTTGATTATAATGAGAGAACTTGTGGGATTAAACGTGAGGACATTCGATTAATCTGACAACTCTTTTCAGTTTCACTGTTTTAGCTAAACTGTGGCCAAGTTTTAATTATATGTTTCTTATTTTAGTGGGAACAAAATAATTGTAGCCAGTTCAGATTTGTATGACATTGCAGACATGCTGGGTCTCTCTCGCTGCCCGCCATGTCTCTCATGAAACAAAACAAAACCAAGCAGCACAAAAAAACAAAAACAAAACACAAGTGAATAAAACAGCTCTGTAACTCCTGCTCCACTCACATTCATAGTTGGTAGGTATGCTTTACCTAAGCAGGTAATGTTTAGATGATATAAAATAGATGATAATCATAACACACTGCTCAAAAATCCAATAAAACCACTTGAACACTTGTGTCGAACACATCAATCAATTAAACACTTTCATGTTATACTTCATCATTTTATTAGGTAAATACAACACGCTCAAGTTTTTTACTAAAATAAAGAAAAACATTAATAAAAAAAAAGCACAATAATTTTCTAATTCATGGACATTCATACTTTATAATTCTTTTACCCACATCATGTAGTTCTCTGTCAAAATAAAGGACTGATAAAGAATAAATGTGAAAATGCATGCCGTTTTATTAGCAAAATTTTAACATTTCAAACATTTGTATTTGTGACAAGTATTAAGTAATGTGACAATTTTGACATTTAGCAAATCTGAACTGGCTTCAATGCAAAGTAAACCACCGTTTCTTTTTTACGGTAATATAACATGATTTATATGATATAAATAATACTGCACACCTCTTAAATGTGTAAAAATCTAAAATATCATGTAGTACTGTGTAGCACAGAGAAAACATAAGCACAGGTTCACAGGCCTGACATTTATGCTGCTTAATGCGTTCTAAATAACAAATGCACATAAGTACTAAATTTGCTTCTGTGAATATTACTTATTTTAACAACATTGTTTTTCTTAGATTTTCTGCCGACTGTCATATGTAACCCCCATTGGCAAGTCGAAGCTGACTGCTACTAGGGGAAATGTGCTTTAATTTGTTCACCTGATAACTTGGGTTTGTTAAAGTGCCACTCAATGGTCAAAAGCTGCAAATGCAATAAATAAAAAAAAAATATATATATATATGTATATACTGCATTTGCAGCTTTTGACCGTTGAGTATATATATCAGGGGTGTTTCCTCCGACTAGGCAAAGGAGGCAGTGTCTCCTCAAAATAGTGGATGAGAAAAAAAATCGTAGAACAAAAATAAAACAACAATTTTACAAAATATCACTCATTTTTTTTAACGAAACATTGTGCAACAGCGACACCAACAGGTAAAGTTAAAGCAGGAGTCTGCATCTCTCTCGCTTCCCCTGAGCACATTGAGTTTTAACAGACCCCCTAAAGCGTGCGGTGGGTTTGGTGGTGGGTAATTGAGATTAATGGGGGGAAATCACATGAGAGGAGACAATGCCTCCATCGCGATATGGTTGGATCTGACTAGTTATGTTCGGCTGTGATTGGTTCATGCAATATATCCCGCCTCTTGTGTTCATGCGCGTTCCGCGTTCGCTAATCTGTCTGAATAAACAATATAATGGCTTTAATGGGAAGACTCATTTTAAAAAAGTAAGTAAACAACTCAAATACTTAAATATAACCACTTTGTTACGTCAAAATAAGACTTGAAATAACCTGAAAACATGATCTGTGGGAGTTTTTAGTGAGCAGTTAGCTTGGTAAAATTTTAAGTAAATCTCTGTGTCTGTGACCAATATTCACAGAGCTTTGATGACTGAATAATTCAAAAATAGTTAAAAGTTAACTATTAAAAAGAAAAGCTGAACATATGTTCACAAATAAAATATATTGTTTAAATTGTTACTGCCTTGAGTTATTATTTTAGAATAAATGTAAAATTAAATTAAATTAAATTAAACTTGATGAGATCATACTTGGGTTTAATAAACAGAATATTGATTACATTGTTAATGTAAAACATATATATATATATATACACTGAACAAAAAACACTTTTGTTTTTGCCCTCATTTTTCATGAGCTGAACTCAAAGATCTAAGACTTTTTCTATGTACACATAAGGCCTATTTCTCTCAAATATTGTTCACAAATCTGTCTAAATCTGTGTTAGTGAGCACTTCTCCTTTGCCGAGATAATCCATCCACCTCACAGGTGTGGCATATCAAGATGCTGATTAGACAGCATGATTATTGCACAGGTGTGCCTCCACCTGTGATGCAAAGCTGAATTTTCAGCATCATTGAAGCTCCAGTCTTCAGTGTCACATGATCCTTCAGAAATCATTCTAATATGTTGATTCATTATCAGTGCTGGAAATTGTTGTGCTGCTTAATATTGTTTTGTAACCTGTGATACTTTTTTTTCAGGATTCTTTGATGAATAAAAGTTAAGAATAAAAGTTAAAAAGAAGAGCATTTGTTTAAAATAAAATATTTTATAACAATATACACTACAGTTCAAAAGTTTGGGGTCAGTAAATTTTTATTCTTTCTTTTTTTGAAAGAAATTAAAACTTTTATTCAGCAAAGATGTGATAAATTGTTAAGAAGTGATAGCAAAGATTTATATTGTTAGAAAAGATTTATATTTTGAATAAATGCTGTTCTTTTTAACTTTTTAAAAATATTTGGCAGCACAACTGTTGCCAACACTGATAATTCTGATAATAAATCAGCATATTACAATGATTTCTTAAAGGGGTCATAGGATGCTACATGCACTTTTACAAGTAGTTTGAACTGAAATGTGTGTTGGCAGTGTGTGTACACAACCACCCTATAATGATAAAAATCCACCCAGAGTTTTAAAAAAAAAATCTGGTT